>NC_060953.1:15005419-15017919 GCF_022045245.1 Lucilia cuprina | reverse complement strand
TGTTGCTTGTTCCCCCAAGTGTTTAAGTGTACAAAACAATAAAAATTAGTGTTAAAAATCTCCATAAAAATTAGTAGTTTTAATTATCAAGTATTAAAAATTCCACTTCAGTTACAGTATTAAATTTCACACTAAAATAATTAATATGAACTTTAATTCTAACATTTACAACAAATTGTGAAATTGTATGTAAAATACATATTACATAGTACTTCTTAGAACATAACTATTAAAAACATACAAAACAACATTATGAAATCTATAATAAACATGTTTTTAAATTATTTGTTTGTTTACTTAACTATAGAGTCCCAAGGGTGAAGTAGCCCAAGCTGTTAAAGATGCCATTGATATTGGTTATCGTCATATCGATTGTGCTCATGTTTATCAGAACGAACATGAAGTGGGCGAAGGTATTGAGGCTAAAATTAATGAAGGTGTTGTTAAACGGTAAGTACCTTTAATAAAGTCTTATTAATAAGATTATATAAAACAATTATTACAGATAACAGCTAATTTAATAAACTTTTATTACATTTTATTGTTTTACAGTGAAGACTTATTTGTTACCAGCAAATTATGGAATACCTTCCATCGTCCCGATTTGGTACGTGGTGCCTGTGAGACTACTTTAAAGAATTTAAAATTGTCTTACATTGATATGTACTTGATACATTGGCCTATGGGCTATAAGGAAGGAGATGATTTATTCCCTGTCGATGAGGCTGGCAAAACTGCCTATTCTGATGTTGACTATGTTGACACCTGGAAGGAAATGGAAAAACTAGTTAAAGATGGTTTAGTTAAATCCATTGGTATTTCCAATTTCAATAAGAAACAAATTGAACGTGTATTGGCTGTAGCCACCATACCACCAGCCACCAATCAAATTGAATGTCATCCTTATTTGAATCAAAAGAAATTAATGGAATTCTGTAAATCGAAAAATATTGCTATTACCGCCTACAGTCCCTTGGGTTCACCCAACCGTCCCTGGGCCAAGGCTGGTGATCCCGTTTTGATGGAAGATCCTAAGGTAAGTGTTTTTCACTTGCAAACATTCAAAATTTTAAAATTTCTTATAAATTTTTCTTTTCAATTTTAGATTGTGGCTATTGCTGAGAAATACCAAAAGACTCCTGCCCAAATTTTGATCCGCTATCAATTACAACGCGGCAATATTGTTATTCCCAAGTCTGTTACCAAGAGCCGTATTGCTTCTAACTTTGATGTTTTCGGTTTTGAATTATCGGCTGAAGATATTAACACCATTGATAGCTTCGACTGCAATGGTCGTTTTGTACCTATTCTCTCGTAAGTTTTTTTGTAGTTTTTTTCTTATCTTTAGTAATTATAAAATTTTATTTTTAAACTTTATTTATATATGTTTATTTTAATTCTGAAAATAGTGAAGCTGGTGCTCATCCACATTATCCTTTTCATGATGAGTATTAAATGCTGGTTTTTGATTTATAGAAAAAAGTTTGGTAAACCATTAAACAAAAATATTTTCTAAAATTTGTTGAATTAGGGCTTGCATTAGAGATAGAATGTGTTAAACCTTTCCTTTTGTTACTAACATGGATTTGTGTTTATCCAAAATCAGTAGTTGTATTATTAGTTGTTCTTTAGCAGATCGCAAATATTTTTAACATTTCCATTGTATTCATGTGAAAGAAAATCTGTTATAAACAAAAAAATTTTTTAATAGCAAATACTGTTATACACAAAATTTTTCATAGGAAAACACTGTTTAAAACAAAATTTTCGGTAGCAAACACTGTTATACACAATAATTTCTATAGAAATTACTGTTATACACAACATTTTCTATAGAAAAAACTGTTATACACAAAATTTTCTATAAAAATACTGGTATACACAATATTTTACATAGAAAATATTGTTATACACAAATTTTTCTATAAAAACAAATGTTATACACAAGCCTTTCTAAAGAAAATACTGTTATGTTATGTTACACACAAACATTTTTGTAGGATAAATTGTTATACACAAGATTTTCTATAGAAAATACTGTTATACACATAATTTTCTATAAGAAATACAGTTATACACATAATTTTCTATAAAAAATACTGCAATACACATAATTTTCTATAGAAAATACTGTTATACATTTTTAAATAATAAGTTTTATACACAAACGTTTTATAGAATAAAGTGTTATACACAAAAATTTTTATTGTATAAAGTGTTATACACATAATTTTCTATAGAAAATAATGTTTTAAAAAAATTTCAATGGGAAAATAAGATATTTGCGTATTTCTATTAGAAATGTGTTATACACAAACATTTTTATTGGATATTGTGTTATACACAAGTTTTTCTATAGAAAATACTGTTATACACATAATTTTCTATATAGAATAGTGTTTTAAACAAACATTTCTATAAAAAAATAAGATATACACAAACTTTTCTATAGAAAAAACTGTTTTACACAAATTTTTTAATGAAAAAACTGTTATACACAAACTTTTTTTTTAGAATAAAGTGTTATACACAAGCTTTTCTACATCAAATACTGTTATACACTAAAGAAAAGAAAAAAGTGTTATACACAAATATTTCTATAGAAAACAGTGTTTTAAACAAAAAATTCTATAGGAAAATAAGATATACACAAACTTTTCTATAGAAAAAACTGTCATACACAACATTTTCAATGAAAAAAGTGTTATACACAAGCTTTTTTAAACAAAAAAGTGGTATACACAAACATTTTTATAAGATAAAGAGTTATACGCAAGCTTTTCTATAGAAACTACTGTTATACACAAAATTTTAAAAGAAAAAAGTGTTATACACAAACATTTTTATATTATAAAGTGTTATACATTAGCTTTTCTATAGAAAATATAGTTAAACACAATTTTTTTAAAGAAAAGTGTTATACACAAGCATTTTTATAGGATAAAATGTTATACACAGACTTTTCTATAGAAAAAAAAGTTTTACACAAAATTTTTAAAGAAAAAAGTGTTATACACAAACGTTTTTTTAGAATAAAGTGTTATACACAAGCTTTTCTACATCAAATACTGTATAACAAGTGTAATATTCTAAAGAAAAGAAAAAGTGTTATACACAAACATTTCTATAGAAAAAAGGGTTTTAAACAAAAAATTCTATAGGAAAATAAGACATACACAAACTTTTCTATAGAAAAAACTGTCATACACAACATTTCCAATGAAAAAAGTGTTATACACAAGCTTTTTTAAACAAAAAAGTGGTATACACAAACATTTTTATAGGATAAAGAGTTATACGCAAGCTTTTCTATAGAAACAAAAGTTATACGCAAAAAATTTTATAGAATAATGTGTTATGTACGAACATTTCTATAGAAAATACTGTTATACACTAAATTTTTAAAGAAAAAAGTGTTATACACAAACATTTTTATAGGATAAAGTGTTATACATAAGCTTTTTTATAGAAAATACAATTATACACAAAATTTTTCAAGAAAAGTGTTATACACGAGCATTTTTATAGGATAAAATGTTATACACAGACTTTTCTGTAGAAAAAACTGTTATACACAAAATTTTTGAAGAAAAGTGTTATACACAAGCTTTTTATAGATAAAGTGTTATACATAAGGATAAAGTGTTATACATAAGCTTTTCTATAGAAAATACAGTTATACACAAATTTTTTTAAAGAAAAGTGTTATACACGAGCATTTTTATAGGATAAAATGTTATGCACAGACTTTTCTATAGAAAAAACTGTTATACACTAAATTTCTTTTAAAAGAAAAAACTGTTATACACAAACTTTTTATAGAAGAAAGTGTTATACACAAGTATTTCTATAGCAAATGCTGTTATACATAAGTTTTTTTTAAGAAAAAAGTGTTATACACAAACGTTTTTAATGTGTTTTAAAGTGTTATAACGTTTGAATAAAGTGTTATACACAAATTTTTCTTTAGAAATTACTGTTATACACAAATTGAAAAAAGTGTTACACACAAGCATTTCTATTGAAAATAGAGATATACAGAAATATTTTTATAGAATGAAGTGTTATACACAAGCTTTTCTCTAGAAAATACTGTTATACACACAATTTTTAAAGAAAAAAGTGTTATACAGAAACATTTTTATAGAATAAAGTGTTATACACAAACTTTTCTCTAGAAAGTACTGTTATATAAACAAATTTTTAAAGAAAAATTGTTATACAGAAACGTTTTTATAGAATAAAGTGTTATACAAAAGCTTTTCTATAGAAAATGCACTAAATTTTTTAAACAAAAAATGTTATACACAAACGTTTTTATAGAATAAAGTGTTATACACAATCATTTCTATAGAAAATACACAAACTTTTCTATAGAAAATACTGTTATACACTAATTTTTTTTAAAGAAAAAAGTGTTATACACAAAAATTGGATAAAATGTTATACACATGCTTTTCTATAGGAAATACTGTTGTACACAAATCTTTATAAAGAAAAAAGTGTTATACACAAAATTTCCTATAAAAAATACTGTTATACAAACAACTATTTTTAAAGGAAAATATACAACAATAATATTTCTTATTAATTATATATGTGTAGTAAAATTAAAAAATTTACACCCCACCAGTCCTTTCTTTGATTATTTAACATTTTATAACAGTTATATTTAATTAGTTTTTTTCCCCCCAAAATTAATTACTTGTTATGTATAGAAATCTATTTGAATTTATTTTAATAACAATTCTATTTTTTCTTTTTTTCTACTTTAGTGCTGCTGGTCATCCATATCATCCCTTTGAAAATGATGAATTCTAAAACGTATGCCAGTCCTTAATAATCTAAACCATCTAATAATTTTACGCGATATTTTTTGTCAGGCGTTATGCAGGCACAATTTATAAACGCTGAATTTTTTATGTAAATCTATTCTATTAAATAAATAATAGTTTGTAGTTTCTAACATCATTATAAATGAAGTATTTTATATAAAATATACTTATTAAAATAGAAAAAAATAAAAATAATTTGTTATTTTAAATTTTAAAAAGTTCAACACTAATAGAGTGTCAAAAAGAATTTGTATATGTTCTGAAAATTTTATTAATATATCTCTAAATAAAACTTCTATTAAGATTTTAAGATGAACAAGTAAGAGATTGTATATTCGCCTGTGTCGAATCGAATTCAGTACGAATGTTATCACAAAAAATCAAAAAAATACCAATTGCAAAACGGTAAGGTATCAAAAAGCCCCCTTTTATGGGTTTTCACTTAATCCAGAATCTACATTCTAATTTTTATGTTTTGTAGAACGAAAAAGTACCAAAAAGTTCCCTTTTATGTGTTCTAACCTAATCCGGGTTCTACATACTTAATTTCATGTTTCTAGGCTTAATATTACAGAAAATAAAAAAGTACCCCTTGTAGAACGAAAAAGTACCAAAGAGATCCCTTTTATAGGTTTTTATCTAGTCAGAGTTCTACATGCAAAATTTAATGTTTCTAGGTTCAATATTATAGAAAATTCAAAAAAGTACCTTTTGTAGAACGAAAAAGTACCAAAAATTTCCCTTTTTGGGAATTTTTGGTACTTTTTATAGGTTCGGAAATTATTGAAATTACAAACGGAATGACAAACCTATATTTACCCTTCTTCGTTGGTTAATATCAACATAAAACGGTCTTTCCGACTCCCTGACGAATGTAGTGTCTTCCAAGCAGAGATCCTTGCGTCTGGAAAGCGACGGAACTGATATGGAATCATATCGATCCGGGGTCGGTTGTGACAATTTATGTTGATAGCCAAGCTGCTCTTAGAGCATTGGGTTGTCACACGGTACATTCGCGACACCCATTTGTCACTATAATAGGATGATATTCGAAAGAATGCGCGACATGATTAACCAGTCCTGGAAAAGTAGATTTGATTGCAAGATATCAAATTACCAAATTACTTATAGGGCTGGAAAGACACAGTCTAAGGGTTCTGATAGGGTTTCGAACTGGACCTCAGGCTGAAATGGCTAGGCTGTGCCATTGGCCCTCACGACGGGAGACTAGGTCTTGGATATAATGACTACTGCAGAAGTTGTCATAATGAAGAAGAAGATGAAACGATATTACATCTTCTTTGCTTTTGCCCCACGTTTACCGAGAGTAGGGAGAATTACTTTGGAGCTCCCTTTCTGGCTGGTATAGAGGAGCTTTCAGGGATAGTCTCGAAGAATATTCTATGCTACATAAATGAAACCGGTTCGTTTAGATCTGGAAGCAGAGAGTGAAATTATAACAAACTCCTGTGACCACTAGGGTAACACAACGGGACCAACCTTAAATGGACCCAAGTGAGCTGCTCATGAAGCAGCTGCCTTCGATACCTAACCTTAACTGGGTTTTGTAGGAGGGCATGGACTTTTATTAGTATCTATCTATCCATATATCCTCTTTACCTATTTTCTTTCTCTCTTGTGTTGTAGCGTTTTTGTCTTCGCTGTTTTGTATCTTCACGTTTTTGAAGGGAATCACCTTATGGACCTTACGGTCTCTGAGTGGATATACGCCGTTTTTTTGGATTATTTGAATTGTTGGCCGAGCTCATAAGCAAAATGCCAGGGTATCCCACGTTGGTTTAAAGGGAATCCTCCAAGTCGACCTATATCTTCATATAAGAAGCTGGAAACCTTAAACACTTAAGTTAAATTTGAGTTGTGAATGGTACTCCACCAGTAAGTTTCAAGAGTTTTAATGGTCTCCACCAGGGTATAAACAGTTGAGGATTAATGATCTACACCAGGGTTTAAACAGTTGAGTTTTAATGGTCTCCACCAGGGTATAAACGTTTGAGTATTTTATGGTCTCCACCAATAAAACATAACCTCTCTTGAGGTAAAACGAAAGCACGAGGTTAATGTAGACAACATATAACTTTGAACAGTAATATGAAGTAATACATTACACCAGTGCGAGCGAGACGCAAAACTGTCGAAAGCCAGGCAACAAACACAACCCTGAACGCGTTTAAGAAATAATCGCGATGTCGCGAGAGTTGTTCCCCAACTCAGACCTGAATTACGACTGATATACGCCGTTTTTACGGTGTATAACCCTTCCCAACCTAAACCTTCCTTGGTTGAAAAAAGTTATCGATATTGTGTCATCTGTGGTTAAGTTGACAGACTTGCAACTAAAAACGTAAACAAACAAAAATTTTAAATTAAATCTATAATTTTAGAAAAAATAAATATAAAAAAATCGGAAATGAAGTTTTAAGTATTTTGTTTTAAATAAATTTTAAAAATCATGGTTATTTGATTTAAAATGTTTCTGAAATTTTACGGGTCAACCAGTCAATGCTGGTGTTATGAACGGCAACTTTCGTTAGTTGCCAAAAAGTTATCGATATTGTGTCATCTTTTGTTATTTTGACAGACTTGCAAATAAAAACGTAAACAAACAATTAAAAATATGAATAAAATTTTAAATTACTGTTAAACTTGTGAAATAAATTCAGAAATGTAGAGTCCTAAGTATTTTGTGTTAAAAAGAGTTTTGAACATAATAACCATTTAATTTGAAAAGTTTTTGGAATAATAAATAACTTACATGCCCCATTAAAAATGGCACGGACCCAGTGAATCAACATTGTTTAAGAATAAAATATTGTTTTTTTTACTAAATTTTACACAATTTCTTTAAAAAACATCTCAGTTGCCAATTTGATTCGAATCCTAAGGTTCAGTTGCTGCTGATCATCGAACCAAAAATCAGTCAAAGATCCTGAAATAACGCTGCAGGTGAGGAAGTAGTTTTTTATAAAAAAAATTAACATCAATCGCCCATTTCAAAAATAACGCTCCAGTTAAGAAGATAGTCAATATTTAAGATCACTCATATTTCCCATCAAGAAACGATTTTTGTACAAGAAACTTTAAATCGGATGTGGATTCTCTAAAATTAAACTAGTCGTATATCCATAAAGTACGAAAAAGGGAAAATTTCAGATCACTCTCTCCCACAAAATCAATTTTGTACAAGAAACATTAAATCCAGGGATGGAAAAAGAGATTTTGTCTCAGTATCAAAAAATATTTCAGAGGGTACTTTTTTGGATCTCAAAGTACTAAAATGTTTTTTTTTGCTAAGAGTTTGTATTTTCTGAAATATATTTATATTTATACTTTTTAAATTAGAATGGGCGTTATATGTTGATATTGTGAATCTTTGTTCGTCCCTCGATGTTAACATCTTGGATATAATTTGATGCTACACAATTTCTTGCCCAAGAAATGCATGGTATCCCATCCCATAGCTACGATACAAATATTACCACGAAATTGTACTTTGTAAAATGTTATATTTAAAAAACTCATGGCGCTGTTATAAAGTCTCGAAAAGGGACAAAATTGCGTTTTCTCAAAACTCAGGATATAATATCTTAGATTCCAGATGCGATAGAGAAAATATGAAGTAATATTCGAACTCAGCGCTGATTAATCTTATAGAAGCGTCTAACTTATTCTCAGGGTTTTGACTATATTAACATTTTGTCTGATAATATGAAGAGTATTCCAATACTGTATAACTTTAGTAGCTGTTTCCTACAAATTTTATATTTGATGGCCCATCCTGAAAAAATTGGTAGAAAGGTTTTGACTCGTATGAAACTTACTTATACCGAATTTTATCACTATACTCACATTTTTCGGCCGGTAAGGAGTGTTAAAGTTAAATTTAAATTCTGAAAGGGACCTTCCATGGGGGTAGGGTCAATTATGGACCTATCCACATAAAATTTGACAAAGACCTTTTGTCTAGTATGGAACTTATGTCTGTCGAATTATATTGCTATATTCGTATTTTCAAGCCAGTAATGAGCATTTAAGTCACTTTTCGAAGGAAACCTTATATGGGGAGTAAGGTCAAATATGGATCGATCCATATAAAAGTTAGTAGAGAGATTTTGACTAGCATGAAACTTATGTGCATCGAATTTCATTGCTATATTCTTATTTTTAAGCCAGTAATGAGTGTTGTAGTAATTTTCCGAAGTGGGCCTTATATAGGGGGGGGGGAGGTTCGGTTAGGGTCAATTATGGACCGATCCTAAAAAGAAAATTGGTAGACAAGTTTTGATTCGCCAGTAATGAGTGTGAAAGTAATCTGCTGAAGGGGACCTTATATGGGGGGTAGGTCAATTATGAACCGATCAAAAAAAATTGGTAGAAAGATTTTGCCTTATATAAAACTTTTTTATGTCGAATTTCATCGCTATACTCGTGCAGCTAAAGCAGTTACGCTCGTTAAAGTTGTTGTCTGGAGGACCACTTGTTTGGGGCTATTCGAAAAAGTGCTTTTGCACATCAAATAGTATCAAAAAATGTACCATCGTACCAATTATGCCATCCCTGATCTACACAGAACGCTTCATATAAAATATGTGAAAATCTGTGATCAAGATATAACTTTACACATATAAACCAACAAGATTAGTGTTTAAAAACTTATTAAACATATCAAAAAGTCGATAAGATTGTAGTTATAGATCTATAACTATAAGAAGTTCTGGAGTTGAAGAACTTTTTTTTATTTTTTCATCGATCACTTTAGCAATATTGAAAATTGTATCGAAATTATTTTGAAATCTTGAATTTATGAAAAAGACTTTAAATGTGTTAATTTATGACTCTAAATGTCATCAGTCATTTCAATTACATTAGCGTATTGTTTGAATTTTAATATAAATTGTCTTTACTGAATCCTTTTCGAAAAATAATTTTAATTTAAAAATCGATCAGTGTTAATTTTTTTTGTAGTATTATTTGTCTCACTTTACTTATTGTTACCATAATGAAGATCAATAAATTTTGTTTTGCAAGATCACTAAACTGTACGAGTATTTTTCACTTTTAGGGCTTCTCAGAAAGTTCACACTCTTTCATAGTCCCACTCACTGCACTCTCAAACGAAATGTTAATGACATTAGCTTTGCTATTTGATTGTTATTCCAAAAGTTAAGTGTAGACAGGAAGCCATATGAGTATAAATTCATTGATCATTTCTTTAAACTTTGAGAAATATTTTTTTTTTTTTAAATTATGCACTTGTAATTATTTTTGTAGATATATTTCAATTAAAAGCACTGATTTCGAATGGTGCTAGAAATTTTGTGTATTTGAAATGTTATAAAAGATTTTGGGTAAAAAAATAATTTATTTTCAAATATTTTCTTTAGCTCATCTATGCACCAACCGATCTCAGTTCTTTAAAATTGAATTTTCACATTTATGGTTTTTATTCTAATAGAGTTTATTTGTTTAATTGTTGCACTTTATTTAAATAATCCTTTGTTATGTTAAAATAATCCTTTTTATCCTTAATTTAGTCCAATTCGATAGAGAGTTGTATCCAATTTTTTTTTCTTAGTAACAGCAGACAGTGTATGATTTGATGTCATGTTTATAGCTCTGGCATTTGTCAACTAATTGTTGTAAATTTAAAACCTCAGCTTAAATGTTGAAAACCTGTTACAGCTGAGAAAACTTTTACAAAAGATTTACATTCTACTTTTATAGTTTCCTACATCTTGAAGTAAAAAAAATGTAAAAATTACAAAAAAGAAAGAAAGATAAAAAACAACAAGTCTTGTGTTTATGGCCGTAATATTATATTCAGATTAAAAACATTTTAATTATCATTATAAACATCGTCATGATCATCAGCAATTGGCTTGTCACTGTAAGTATTTTATTCTTGTATTACTTTTATTACTGTTGTTGTTATATACTCTTTGATCCTTATTTGTTTTTGTAGTAACGGTTTTGTGAATAAAGTAAATAAATTAAAATACTGTTGCCAGATTGTTGTTAATATGTCTTGTATTAAAAAACAGAAAATCATGTGGCAACATTCAATAAATATGAAAAAACTATTGTGTGCAATATTGCCACTATTGGGGGCCATTTAAAAAACAAATTCTTAAAGATTATTTAGTAAAAATTTTGCTATATTGCAGTCATGGGCAAACACATACCACCATGTGTATATTTGTGTGCGTTAAGCAGCAGAGAGATGACTGCACGTTATAACAAAATGGTGGTACACTGAGAAAAGTTTTGAAATTTGTTTTCTATTGCAAATACTTTTTACGACGAGAAAAAATCATGAACTTTTGGGCATTTTAAACAAAAATGGAATCAAGGGAAAGAGTTTTTCATTTAAGAAAAGTAGTAGTATTTTTAAAAAGTAGTATTAAATAAAACTACTGAAATATCATTAAGAAAATCACGACTTTCTATTCGATTTCGAACTTTTAAGGGATATTAGCGAGATATTAACTGAACTTAATTTAAAGTTCAACTAATCTATCCAAATCAATGTTTCCTTTATATTCCTTAATACGCAATAAGTCACCAATGTGTTGATCGGTTAACCTATTCCGCAATTTACTTAAAATCAGTTTCATACTTGAGAATGCCACCTCACAGTTATATGTGGTGCCAAACATGGAATATAGCTTATATATTTCGTTTTTTAAATTGAAATATTTTGTATCATCTATCTTTTGCCAAAATTTTTCCCCAGTATATATAGTATATTGTGAATCTTTATACACAAGCTATGTCCGTCTGCATGTTTGGATCTTATGGAATCCAAATATTTAATAATATTTAATAGTTAATTAGTTAGTTAGTTAGTTAGTTAGTAAGTTAGTTAGTAAGTTAGTTAGTTAGTTAGTTAGTAAGTTAGTTAGTTAGTTTTGTTATTGTTTTGTTATGCTCAAAGTCAGGTGTGGGAAATGGTGTAGGAATGAGTAAAGATAACAAAATGCATGTTTGTATGAAATTTTTTTGCACCAAAACATTACTTTACTTAGAATATTTATTGCGTTAAAGTAGTGGTGGCACCAACCGGTGCCCTAATTCTAGTCTATAGTTTAGTCTATAGTCTGGTCTTTAGTCTAGTCTATAATTCAGTCTATAGTTTAGTTTCTAGTCTATTATATAGTATAATGTCTAGTCTATAGTCTAGCCTAAAGTCTAGTCTATGGTCTAGACTATAGGCTATATACTAAACTAGATAGATTTTTTAACCATCAAATATATACAGAAATCTAGTAGTGCAGTTCTATAAGAACATTTTTCACTAAAAAAACTCTTATTTCACCTATCGCCGAACAAACTTAAACAATTTTGTTGTGTATACTTTTAGGCTTAGACTATTTAAACTCAGACATTTTGACTAATATATTGAACATTATACTAACTCTTCTTAAAGTCATGTTACACCATGACATGTCTATAGTCTAGTCTACAGTCTAGTCCGTAGTTTGGTCTTTAGTCTAGTCCGTAGTTTGGTCTTTAGTCTAGTCTATAATTCAGTCTATAGTTTAGTTTCTAGTCTAGTCTATAGTCTAGTCTATAGTCTAGTCTATAGTCTAGTCTATAGTCTAGTCTATAGTCTAGTCTATAGTCTAGTCTATAGTCTAGTCTATAGTC
>NC_060953.1:15001223-15005319 GCF_022045245.1 Lucilia cuprina | reverse complement strand
AACTAACTAACTAACTAACTAACTAACTACCTAACTAACTAACTAACTAACTAACTAACTAACTAACTAACTAACTAACTAACTAACTAACTAAGTTAGTAAGTAACTAACTAACTGACTAGGTAACTAACTAACTAACTAACTAACTAACTAACTAACTAACTAACTTACTTTCTAACTAACTAACTAACTAACTTACTTACTTACTTACTTACTTACTTACATACTTACTTACTTATTTACTTACTTACTTACTTACTTACTTACTTACTTACTTACTTACTTAAATACTTACTTACTTACTAATTTACTAACTGACTCACCTTCGTGAGAAGGTTTGTCATTCCGTTTGTAATTTCTATAAAATAATTTTCCGACTCTAAAAAGTATATATATATTGTGGATCCTTATAGATAGCGGAGTCGATTTAGCCATGTCCGTCTGTCTGTCTGTCGATGTGTATGTTGAAATCAGTTTTTTTCAATAATTCTATTGGAAATATGATCGAATAGAACGCTATTTAAAATCAGTCCAATCGGTCCATAAATAACGAAAATATGATTAAAAATCCGACACCCGAGACGAAATTTCTAAAATATTGAACCTAGAAGCATGAAATTTAGCATGTTGGGCCTTGACTAGGTAAGAACTTGCTAAAAGGGACTTTTTGGTATTTTTTCTTTCTACAAAAGGTACTTTTTGATTTTTTTTTACAATATTGAACCTAGAAACGTGATATTAAGTATGTAGAGTCCGGATTAGTCTAGAACACATAAAAGGGGATTTTTTCGTTCTACAAAAAGTACTTTTTTAATTTTCTATAATAATGAACCTAGAAACATTATGTAGAGCCTGGATTAAGTGGGAACCCATAAAAGAAAAGTTTTTGGCTTTTTTTCGTTCTTTAAAAGGTACTTTTTAAAATTTCTATAATATTGAACCTAGAAATATGAAGTTAAGCATGTAGAGCCCGGATTAATTTAGATCGTATAAAATGGGATACAATTGGTATTTTTTTGATGTTTTGTAATAAAATTAGTAATGACCGTTTTTTAACACATTATGGTGAAGGGTATATAAGATTCGGCACAGCCGAATAAAGAACTCTTACTTGTTTAGCATCATTTTCTCAATGTGAAAAATACGTTTTGCTCAAGGGGCTCAGGGTAAGTTACATGGGCTTAAACGTCAGTGGTAGCGCTTGGAAGTAACTGTTAATTTTGAGATGGAAGTCCACCCAGGTCAATAAAAATTTTCGAAGGAGAAGAACTGCAGGGATTACTCCATGATTATTGTTATAAAATATAAGAAGTGCTTTGTAAGATCATTGTAAGTTACTTAAGGAGCATATTGAAAGTGTTTGTGAATAGCAGGATGAAGTGGTCTGGACGTTTTACCTCTTTTTCTACCTCAGACCCACCTTGTTCGACTACTACATATCAGGGATGGAAAAAGTAATTTTGTTTCAGTATCAAAAAATATTTCAGAGAGTACTTTTTTGGATCTCAAAGTACTTAGGTTAGGTTGATAGGAGGATGTGTACTACATCAAATCCGAAGAATTGCACCTAGGCCACAATCGGGCCTATTGTGCGCTCTTTATCATGAAAAAATAAGGAACTGAATGAATTATTTTTCAGTGTTCAGAAATTCAGTTCCTTGAACGTAATTCCTATGAATCTTCCAATCAGTGTTAGTCAGGAATGTTATTTCCGGAATAACATCACTTCCAAGATACTTGGATCTAACTTCGGCAAAGAAAGTGCTCCAGAGTTTCACTGTCCTCTCCACATGCTCTACATACGTCTGAATCCGAACGTCCAATTTCGCATAAATGTGCTGAGTATGTCCACTCAGAATACGTACTATCATACTAAAACCAGATTTGCCCATTTTGAGGAGATTTTTCGTCTTGCTCTCATCAGGGTCCCCCATAGGATTTTCGTGGTTCTATCCCACTGTTTCATTATTCCAAGAGGTCTTATGGGATTCGTCGAATGGTCGAATGGTTTGGCGTTCGTCTGTTTAACTGCCTTGAGCTCCTTTCCCTTTAAAGCTATTACATTCGCTCTTTCGTTACCGAATACTCCCGAGTGGGCTGGTACCCATATGATGTTATAGAGTTATAAGTCTCGAAAAGGGACAAAAATTGCGATTTCTCAAAACTCAGGACATAATATCTCAGATTCTAGATGTGATGGAGAAAATATGAAGTAACATTCGAACTCAGCGAATAATCTTATAAAAGCGTCTAACATAGTCTCAGGGTTTCAACTATTTTAACATTTTGTCTGATAATATTAAAGAGAAACAGCTACTAAAGTTATAGAGTACTTTAGTAGCTGTTTCCTACAACTTTTATTTGATGCATTTTCGAGAATAAGTGCCAAAAAAAAAAAATTAAAATTATTTTAAATTTTAAAGAAATATTTATCCCCATATTCTAAATCTCTTGTTTTTTCAAAACGATTTATTGGAAGATCCCATACAAAAAAATTACTTTAACAGACAGATTTTCTACCGGTTAAACGATAATCGGATATTGAGATTATAGCCCTGAAAGTATCAAATAAGACTCGGGAGTATCACGGTACTTTTGCACATCAAATAGTAACAAAAAAAAGTACCATCGTACCAATTTTGCCATCCCTGCTACATATTTATATCGATTTATGCAGAACTCTCTCTCTTTTTCACTGCATACTCTCCACTTCAGAACAGACTATTTAAAATTCGCTTAATACGTTTTTGGCCTCAGAAGATTAGCGATTTTTTTTTTTTTTTTTTTTTGTACGACATAGTTTACTTCTTAAACCCAATGCATATCTAGTTTTGCATACTTTGTCTTACATATGTATATATAAAACGAATTACATTTTTCTCTAAGTGTAATCCGTTTTTAATATCAATTTCACTATGTATTTCTCTTAAATTATTTCATTTGCAGAGTAAAAATTATAAAAATAAAATAATGTCATTCTTAAGGTTTCAAATTACCATGAACGACTAGATTATTATTATTATTTCTTTTCAACTATTTATTCTTTTATTTTCTTAACTCAGCAATAAAACACTTGTTGAATGCGAAATGATTACGATTTTAAAACTTCACGTCTAAAGTATAATGAATTTTTCTAAAAAATAACTTTTGTTTTAATTGTATATTTTCTACTTAAAGTGCTTTGAGTTAATCAACACAATATAATACGTTTGTCTTAAAAATAAGACAAACGTATTAACCACCACCCCTAAATTGCTGGTATAACTAATCTTGTGTAGTTATTAAAAATTTCCACAATTATTCCAATTAATCTAAATATTAATTAACACTTTAAAAATCTCTGTCCGTCTTATTTTAACTACTTCAATTTGCTAAAAATTATATAATTAGCCCAAGTACTTATCTTAAGAGCTGTTTACCTCTACTCCATTTAGAAAAGTGTAATATATACCTTAACATTATGGTCCGCAAGCAAACGTATGTATGTAGGTATGTAATTTTGTGTCCTCTGCTAAGATTTGATGTAACCACTAACTTTGGTTGGCCACTCAAATTAAGGATTATGTACATAGAATATTTGTATCGTGAAGCATTTATAAATGCAAATTAAAGTACTTTTTGTGTGGCAAATGAGGTGTTAAAGAGAAATTAAATTTAATAATTATTTAATTTACAAATTAAAATGTCTTAAGTGTTCAAAATTAACAGTAAATATTAAAATGAATGGGGTAAATGAATTAAGATTAAGGCTAAAGAAGATCTTAAAGTAGTAATACTTAAAAAAGTCGAAAGACTTGAGGTTAAAGTAGTAACTCTAGAGTTTAGTCTATAGCTCAGTCTAAAGTCTATTCTATAACATAGTGTATAGTTTAGTCTTTAGTCTAGTCTATAGATAAGCCTATAGTCTAGACTAAACTATAGACTAGACTATATACTAGACTATAGACTAGACTATAGACTAGACATTAGACTAGACTATAGACTAGACATTAGACTAGACTATAGACTAGACTATAGACTAGACTATAGACTAGACTATAGACTAGACTATAGACTAGACTATAAACTAGACTATAGACTAGACTATAGACTAGAC
>NC_060953.1:14999511-15001123 GCF_022045245.1 Lucilia cuprina | reverse complement strand
ATGGCAGTCGGTAGGTTAGTTGTAAAATACACGAGTAAGAACGAACTTGTTAAAAATAAAGGCGCTGAAAATAAAATTATAAACTGTCTTTTACTGACGAATAGTACACTAGTCTGTAGTCTAGTCTATAGTCTAGTCTATAGTCTAGTATATAATTTAGTCTATAGTCTAGTCTATAGTCTAGTCTATAGTCTAGTCTATAGTCTAGTCTATAGTCTAGTCTATAGTCTAGTCTATAGTCTAGTCTATAGTCTAGTCTATAGTCTAGTCTATAGTCTAGTCTATAGTCTAGTCTATAGTCTAGTCTATAGTTTAGTCTGTAGTCTACTCTATAGTCAAGTCTAGTCTGTTTTCTAGTCTATAGGCTTTAGACTAGACTATATAGAGATTTTTGGCTTGCGATCGCGCACGTCTAGTATATCCAATAAACGGCTTTAATCAAGTCGCCTAAAGATATTTCGATTACAAAGTTATCCAGCAATGTTTTAACTAAATCCTAATTGTTCTTTCCTGCTTGATTATAGAAGCTTTTCTATAGATTTATTTAGTTAATATAAATTAATACAATCTAATATTTTAATCTAAATAGTAAAATGTATGTTTTTATAAGTAGGGTTACACAATTCTTTTGTTTATTACATTTCATAAGATTTTCTTATTGTTTAAGAAAAAACAACTTATTTTATTTCAACTAATAGACACAAACTGAGTTTTAAACATAAAACTACGTTTCATATGATATACCTTTGTATTTAGTCTTAAATATACGGAATATAATGGACGATAGATGGATGGATGTTTGTATATATGGATAGACATATGAATTGGTGGATTGTTGGTTGGTAATATAATTCAAGCGTTTTTCCACTATAACAGACTTGGGTTATGTGTTTACACTTCCTCTTACACTTATGACTCTTCTCTGGTATTTTTAATAATATAAAGAAAATAATTAGAATAGTCGTACAAGTAAATTGTGTGGTTGTTTGTAAATTGTTATGAATATTAGACTTATTTTTCTTATTTTATTATTTCGTTTTTATAAAAAACATCTAATATTACACATATTGTTTTGCATTCATTGTCTGTCAAATGTTTTTTTTTTTATTTTAACATCTTTGTCTTAAGAAGGAAGCCCTTCACCAGGCTAGAATGCATATAGATGCAAAAACTTTGTTGTAGTTATTCAGTTCAGTTAAGAAAATTTATTTTTCTATGATTTTGTAAATCTTGGCATAACGGTTGTAGTTATTTACAGTGTGTGTTTTTTTTTAGTAGCATCTTCTTCACATATTGTCTTTTGTCATTTTGTAGGTCTATTTATGATGAATAATTAAAGATTGGATATTATGTTCGTAAGTTTATAACTGTGTCTAACATAGGCATTCTCGCATTAAGGAAACATTTTAATGTAATACACTCACAAAAATTTTTATTAGTTATTACATGTCTGTTGATATAATTATGTAGTGGAATATGATATATAAAATAACAATACAACATTATTAACTAACTAACTAACTAACTAACTAACTAACTTACTAACTAACTAACTAACTAACTAACTAACTAACTAACTAACTAACTAACTAACTAACTAACTAACTAACTA
>NC_060953.1:14997819-14999411 GCF_022045245.1 Lucilia cuprina | reverse complement strand
ATTTCACGTTTCTAGGTTCAATATTATACAAAAATCCAAAAAGTACCTTTTGAAGAACGAAAAGGTTTCAAAAAGTCCCCTTTTATATGTTCTCACTTAATCCATACTTAATTTCATGTTTCTAGGTTCAATATTATAAAAAATTCAAAAAGTACCTTTTGGTTAAGGAAAAGTCTCCTTTTATAGATTCTCATTTACTCCGGGCTCTACATGCTTAATTTAATGTTTCTAGGTTAAATTTTATAGAAAACTCAAAAAGTACCTTTTGTAGAACGAAACAGTACCAAAAAGTCTCCTTTTATAGATTCTCATTTACTCCGGGCTCTACATGCTTAATTTCATGTTTCTAGGTTCAATATTATACAAAAATCCAAAAAGTACCTTTTGAAGAACGAAAAAGTACCAAAAAGTCCCCTTTTATAGATTCTCATTGACTCCGGGCTCTACATACTTAATTTCATGTTTCTAGGTGCAATATTATAGGAAATTCAAAAAGTACCTTTTGAAGAACGAAAAAGTCCCCTTTTATAGATTCTCATTGACTCCGGGCTCTACATGCTTAATTTCATTAACGAAATAAAAATTCGCCCGTTATTTGGTATTTATATGTATAAGTTAAAAAACCAAAATCAATGTTTTATGAAAAAAGTACCAAAAATAGGTACAATTTTCACCCCTTAAACATCCGAATAACCAAAAAGTACTAAATTTATATTTTTATTTTTTCGTCAAGTTATGAAGGAGCCAAAAATATTGTTTGAATGTTCACTGGTTTAAAAGATACATGGGGTGCAAAAAAAGTACCAAAATACAGTTTTTACCCGTTTATTCCCTAAAGGGGCCGAAATTGAAAAAAGTACCAGACACCTGTCCGCTTATTTTTTAAATGAACGACGATAAGCTTTAAACTATTTTTGTATCTTTTCTAGTTTAGGAGATATAAGGTTACCGATTTTACCCGTTTTTACTCTTTTTTACCCCTTAAACATTCGAATTTCCAAAAATCCCGTCTTAGTGGATCTATTTGGTGGGAGACCAACCCCCGGTCCAAATTTCAGCTCTTTAGCTTTAACCGTTTAGGCTGTGCGATGATGAATCAGTCAATCAGTCAGTCAGTCAGTCAGTAACGTTAGAATTTTATATATATAGATTACATTTGGGTCCTTAATTCAATTTTTTTGGTAATCGTAGAGCAGTTTTTAATTGCTAAATTATTATGTGAATAAGCTTCGAATTTAATTAAAAAAACATTTAAGAAATAGTATGTTATCGCTATTACTCAGAATACCCATATATATATAATAATCCGCAAAGGTACTTAATCGATAAAGAGTATATACTAAGACCAGCCTCAGGTTGCATAAAATATGGCTCAAGAAAGTAATAATTAAATACCTATGACCGTCAGACAGTAAGAAATACGGAAACTAAAATAGACATAGGGAATAGAGCTATATAAGGGAACGATAGTTCGAGTTAAGTTTTAATTCAGTTCTTGTTCAGTTCTAGTTCAGTTCTAGTTCAGTTCTAGTTCAGTTCTAGTTCAGTTCTAGTTCAGTTCTAGTTCAGTTCTAGTTCAGTTCTAGTTCAGT
>NC_060953.1:14996709-14997719 GCF_022045245.1 Lucilia cuprina | reverse complement strand
TAATAATTTATGACCATTTTAATTTTTACTCTCATAACTAACAAGAGCTATATAATATCTGTAAGAATCGAAGAAAACCCGAGCAACGCCGGGTACATTTAGCTAGTAATATATATTTTTAGTGATTCGTGAAAATTTTAATTTTTCTTCTTTGCATTTACATTCTCTTAGGTCTAATCATCATTTGAACATGTTTCAAAGAATAATCATAACCGTGGAATTCTCCCCAACAAACGCCTTCGCCTTCTTTATCTGGCTTGGGAATATTGCTATATTTTCCATTCAAATTGCTGAAACAGAAATTTATTAAAAAAGACTAACAAGTATAGTAAAAAATAGTTTACCTCCATAAACAACTTCTATACCACCACGCGCCTTTAAATGCTATAGCACAATTATGTGTATCCAAATCATTGTCCCGATCTTTTGTGGAAAAATTAAATCCCTGATGTTGACTAAATGAATCTCCAGCATTGCCAGAATATTTGCCAACTTTAAGCAATTTGTAGTTTTCCATTTCGTTACCAATTAAAAATTCATCATATTTGGCATAATTAACAATATTGTTAAAATCTTCTAGTAGTATGAATAATTCCATGGGTTGTAGTGTAGTAGTGAGAGCATGCAATTTATCTAGTCCTATAAAAAATTCTCCATCAATGTTACCGAAACCATTTTTATAATCAGACCAATTGCGATAGAAATCTACGGAACCGTTAATACGCCTTTGCATGATAATCCAACCACCGCCTTCGTTGAGATCATCACATGAGACTAAAAATGGATTTGACCCATAAAGACGATTATGTATGCGGCATTTATTATTCGCACAATAATATCCATTAAAATCAGCACAACTATTGGGATAAGGTTGGCTAGAGAAAGAAAGATGATTCCAAACGTAATCTAGAACTGAATTAGAACTGAACTAGAACTGAACTAGAACTGAACTAGAACTGAACTAGAACTGAACTAGAACTGAACTAGAACTGAACTAGAACTGAACTAGA
>NC_060953.1:14993181-14996609 GCF_022045245.1 Lucilia cuprina | reverse complement strand
TGTGTCGTTAAGGCATTTTCCAAAAGAGAAGTTGATTGCATTCACGACAATATTTCCCGTCCTAATGTTGTTAAGGTATGCTTTCAATTTTGTTTTTAAACACTATACATTGCTAGAGTTTTGAAAAATTTGTGTAACATCTTGCAATAATAGTCCTACATGGTATCAACTTAACCTCTTAGAATCGTTATATAATTCTGAATATAATAGTCGTTTATTTTAGAATTACAATCGTATTTATAATAGACAATATCGGTCCGAACACGGATGTTATGAGGTCCCATTTAGAATATAACTTTAATAAACAGAACTTAAGTGTAAAGTAGAAAATATTTTCCCTTTGATCCGTACAAAGGGAGCCATCTTAATGAACAGCAGCTTATTTATATTACCTTTCAATAGATTTGATGGATGGATTTGTACTTATGTAAATATGGACTATTTGAATATGAATACATTTACATGTCCTTTCTATGGAAACTTAATAGGCTTGATTAACGTTACAAGGTATGAATGTAAGTACATTCATATACATATATGTATGTGAAAGTGTATCCAGATTCAACTGTTTTAAATATTGTATACTTTAACTTTTATATGGCTTTGTTTCCGATTACACTGAGTAATAGAAAGTAAAAAAAAGAGTTTAACCTATGGGTTAAACTTGAACTGGTGTAATAATACAGGACCAATCCATAATGTTCTTATTCTAAATATAGGGCAGTTTAAGGAAATTCACTTTAAATTTTGATTGACACTTTAACTTCTTAAAGACAAACTTGGGAGAAATCTAAGATAAATTAAAGATCCTTCATTATTCTTCATTTTAATCTTTTCATAAGACAATTGTCCAATTTACAATCGGTGTTGTACGGTTGTATCGTAGTATGTTGTATTTTTTTTATTATTAATTTGTTTTTGTTTCAAAAATTTTAATTTGTAAAATTTTTATGACATACAACGCTACAACGATACAACATCGATTGATCGGGTTAAACTTGGACTGAAGGACCAATTCATAATGTTCTTATTCTTAACATTGGACAGTTTAAGGAAATTCACTTTAAATTTTGATAGACACTTTAACTTGTTAAAGACAAACTTGGGAGAAATATAAGATAAATTAAAGATCCTTCATTATTCTTCATTTTAATCTTTTCATATGACAATTGTCCAATTCATAAGCGGTGTTGTACAGTTGTATCGTAGTATGTTGTATTTTTTTTATTAATTTGTTTTTTTATTTTGAAAATTTTTTATGACATACAACGATACAACATCGATTGTGAAATAAACAAATATATATTAACATTTTTGATTTACAATCTCTTAGGTCTAATCATCATCTGAACAAATTTCATCGAATAGTCATAACCATGAAAATCATTCCAACATATGCCTCTTTCGCCCTTAGGTGGCTGTGGGACATTGTAATATTTGCCATTTAGATTACTGAAAAAGAAAGTGGAGACGCATGAAAAATACAGAACAAAAATTTTCAAAACCATCATTTACCTCCACATACAGCTTTTATACCACCAAGCTCCCTTCTTATCCATGGCACAATTGCTACCGCTATCCTCGTCATTATCATGATCTTTGGTGGAGAAATTAAAACCCTGATGATGGCTAAACGAATCTCCAGCATTGCCGTAATAGTTTCCTACTTTAAGTAATTTATAGTTTTCCGTTTCGTTGCCTATTAAAAACGCATCATATTTGGCATATTTTAGAGTATCGTTAAAATCTTGCAGCTGTATCAAGAGTTCCATGGGTTGCAGTGTCAATGTGAGAGCATATAATTTATCTAATCCTATAAAAAATTCACCATCAATATTACCAAAACCATTTTTGTATTCCGACCAATTGCGATAGAAATCCACAGAGCCATTAATACGTCTTTGGATAACAGTCCAACCGCCACCTTCATTGTGATTATCGCAAGCGACCAAAAAGGACTCTGACCCATATATATGATTGTAGAGACGACATTTGTTATTTGAACAATAATTTCCATTGAAATCGGCACAATTTGTGGGATAAGCTTTGTTAGTGCTGTAAATAAGAAATTTGAAATTTCCTTATAAAATTTTTAAGTATTTAAATCGTATAACTTACCAAACTAATTGCTGATCCTCCTGATCTTTAATACATATTTTGGGCGTTTCTAAAGGTATTTATTTGAAATTTTATAAAATATTTCATAATTTCCTATTTAAATAGTTTCTTACCATTTTTACTAAAATACTGTTGTATATTTCGATTAAATGCTATCTGATCGGTTTTAGTGGCTGTTATGGATTCTACTTTGGTTAATTTCTTTTCCACATTTTGTAAAATTTCCAAATTTTTCGAAATATTAACACTTAACTCTCGAGTCTGAGTTTCCCAAGGTGGATTGTTTAATATTTTTTCCATATTCTTAAGTTTTTCACTGATATTTCCCAACAAACTATCGTGCTCTTTTACTATCTCCTTTACATCACTAATCATCTGTCCCTTATCATCTATAGGGGGCCCTTGCAAATGTTTTTGCAACATTTGATTTAGTTTTCTTATCAAATCGTTTACTTCATCGTGTTGTTCTTGATTTCTTCTTAGAAGTTTAGATTCCAAACGTTCTATGCTCTGTGGTATCTTATCGATTTTATCCTCCCAACTTTGCAAAAGTTCAGTTTCTTTATCTAATCGTGTTTGCAACATTTCGTAGCGTAGTTTTAAAAGCTCATTACCGGTTTTCAAAGATTCCAATTGGCTCTCCAAATGTGTATAATCACAAGTTAGGAGTTCATCAGAATCTAATATATTCTTAGGTTTAGGAAAAGTTGTATTTAGTTAATTTGATTTTGCTTAAACCTTCAATACCAACTTACTTTAATTTCAGCTTGTGCTAAACTACACAAATTCGAGATGTAAAAAAGTGTTAAGGTAAAATAAACAATTTTGTAATACATTTTTCTAGTGTAATAAGTATAAAAATTATTGTTTACTTTTTAAGATTTTGATGCTGAATGAAAGAAAAATTAAAGCTTACAGTTTATATTAATATATATAATTATTTAGTGATAAGAATTCTAGGTATTGCAATCGATTAATTTTCACATTTATTATAAAACGTTTTAAAAGATAAGAATATTTTGCACAATTTTTAATGACACTCAATGCGAAGTGTATGTAAACCCTACATAATAGCAAAATTTTGCAGTAATTTGTCTTCAACTGAACTAGAACTGAACTAGAACTGAACTAGAACTTTTTTTATTTTATTAAAGGAATTACAACTGAACTAGAACTAGAACTCAACTAGAATTAACTAGAACTGAACTAGAACTGAAGTAGAACTGAACTAGAACTGAACTAGAACTGAACTAGAACTGAACTAGAACTGAACTAGAACTGAACTTGAACTGAACTAGAACTGAACTAGA
>NC_060953.1:14981810-14993081 GCF_022045245.1 Lucilia cuprina | reverse complement strand
ATAGATAGATAGATAGATAGATAGATAGATAGATAGATAGATAGATAGATGGATAGATAGATAGATAGATAGATAGATAGATAGATAGATAGATAGATAGATAGATAAGTATATAGATAGACAATACAATTGCCTCCAATTGGAAAAAAACAAAAGCTGGTTCTAATACCAAAACCTAATAAGGCACTCGGAGAGCCATCATCTTCTAATGATATATAACAGATTGCTTCCAGAAGTTGAAAGAGCACGAGGACTCTAAGAAAACAGTATGGCACTCAGGAATCTTGATGTTCCATCTTACCTGATCAGTATAATCGGTGACTATTTCAGAAACAAAACTCTATGTTATGAAACCGATATTGGAGTACAACTCTAAAAAAGTTCATCAGGAGTTTCACAAGGCTCGCTTCTTGGATGAAGATGAAATATATTCAAATGAAATCATATGGATCATAAGAATGTTGCTTATGAAAACAGATTTGGAACTTGCAGACCACAAAACAGAAGCAGTACCTTTAAGCAACCGAAGGAAGAAGGAGATAATAGAAATAAAGTGGTTATAATTGATGAAAGGCTTAACTTTTAGACTCATATGGAATATACATGTGAAGAAGCAGCAGCCTTTAACAAAGTACTAAGCAGAATTATACCTAATGTCGGAGGCCCGAGTCAAAGCCGAAGGATATTACTATCCAGACTAACGATGTCTATCTATCTTTTTACATGGCTCATCAGGGTAAAGTCACTTAGATGTATATCAAGAAATAACGAAATGTCCCAATTTAGACAGCGCTGTCTTAGGGTTATAGAACAATTTCACTAGATGCGATATGAGTAGTTGCTGGAATTGTCCCACTAGATATAACACCTGATGAGAGTCGCAAGACATAAATGTTGGAAAGAATAGACGCTGCAGAAAGAAACCATGCAAAAATGGCAAAGTATATGGTAAAACCACCAAAAAGGACGATGGACCTTCAGCCTGATTCCAGTAATAAAAAATGTGTAGAACGAAAACATGGAGATGTAAACTATAACTTTACACATTTTCTGACAGGACATGCTTAACAGACAGATTTTAACAGACAGACAGTCAGACGGACAGACATGGCTATATCGTCTAAGAATTTGATAAGGACCCAGACAATATAAACTTTTGTGGTCTATGATCAATATTTCGATATGTTACAAATAGAATAACAAAAAAATAACAATAACTCAATATATCCCTCATATTTTTTGATGGTGATTATATAAAAATAAAATATTTAAGTTTTAAAAATGTGTATAAAATTACTTTAAAAATTTTTATATAATTTATTATTATCATTTGCTGGCAAAGTTTTTCCACATATTATTTAACATTGAAAACTTTAAAAGCGCCAAAAGTTATGCTACACAGAATGTTGTATATTTTTTTTATGCTGTAAGACAAATGCAAGTTCACAAGGTGATGTTGTTTGCTTTGCAATAACTTTGTTTTATTTTGCAATGAAAAAAACAAAGAAAATAATAAAATGTCAACATAACATTAATGTGGATGATAAGTTAAGCAATAAAGTGAAATGTTAACAGTAAATGTAACTGTTAACAACACATAAATGTTAAGCTACAGGTTTCAATGAACAAGGACTATGGAAAGCCAAAACAAATAGAAGAAGAACAAGAAAATGGTATAAAATCTTATGTTTGTATAAGTTACAATTTAGTTTAAATATTTTTATGCTGCATAACGGTCGTAAACAACAACGCTTTTCGGTTGGAAAAAAAAAGAAATATCGTAAACAAAAATTAATAAAAAAGATTTGTTGTAAATGTGTTGGTTTTTTTATTGTTGCTTTAACAAAACACAATAACAACAACAACAAGAAAAGCTTGTACTTCGGGATTTCCTACTAACCTACTCAATACTGATAACATTACGTTAGTTTGCATTGTGTAGTGTTGCGTTACGTGATGTGATTATTTATGTATTTGTGTGTATACGCAGACAAATGTATGCTAACGGTATGTTCGGTTATTAAATCCGTTGGCTTTTTGTTTTATTTGTTTGTTTTTCTTTTGTTTTTCCTTAATATGTGTGCGTAAGTTCATGTGTGTGTGTGTTTATACAATTGTTGCTTTTTCATACTTTTAACTTACGTTTTTTCTGTTTTGTTTGTTTGCTCGTCATAAAGGGTAAAATTGTATTTGTTGTTTTTCTTTACTAACTGTTCATTATTCAAAGAGTATGTGTTTTTTGTTGTTGTTGTTTTTTTAACGTTTGTTTATTCTTGTTCTATACAATTCATTCATTCCAATTGTTTACATTTCAATCTACTAAAATGGTCGATGACTAAAATGTTAAGGGGAATTTCGCATATATTTTTTTTTAGGTTTTTAAGCAAAAATCTAATGAAATATTTATAATGTGTGTTGGTGGTTTTTATTCATGCAACAGTTGAGCATGTGAATTGAATGTGAAACGAGTGGAAAATTAAATTAAATATTTAACTAATAATAAATATAAATAAATGGCAAAAATAAGTAAAAAAAAAACAAAAAGTATGTTAAATGTTAAAAAAAACACACACAAAAAGGTAAAAATTTCATTTAATACTAAATTCCAAAAAAAAGCGCAGAAAAACAAATAAATTTTAATAAAGTTTAAAAAGTTTTTTTTTATAGTGCCTAAAGCACTATAAAATAAAATATTAAAAAAGCACAGTTTTTAGAAAAAAATTTAATGAATATATAATTTGTTGAAAACAAGGATTAAATATAAATTTAAATTAAAATAAAAATTAATAAAATAACCAAAATATAAAAGCTAAAAGAAAATACTACACAATTCGTATAAAAAACAATTTTTAGTGAAATTTTTAATATTTTTTTTTAAATAAATCATTGAAATTAAAGACGTTGGTTAGGAGAAATTTTTAATGATAATAACACTCATACGCCTGTTTGTCGATTTAAAGCAAATTTTTGTTCAAAAATTTAATTCAAATAGTTCCAAGGATAATAGATCAGTTTTATTCATATAAATGGAATACGGTGGGTATGAGTAATTTTTCAATAATAATAACACTCATACGCCCTACTTTTCAACAGTTTATTGTGCTGTTTCTAGATACCGAGCGAGTAGTTTGAGCACAAAATTTACTTGTATTTTGTTATTGTAACAAAAACAAAATACAAGTAAAATTTTAACTCAAACTACTCACACGTTATCTAGAAACAACATATATGAGTCGATTTAAAGCAATTTATTGTTGATTTCAAGTTGGTGATCAATTTTAATGGAATATGGTTGGAATGAGTGATTTTTAAATAAAAATAATACCCATAAGCCTTACTTTATGACAATCCTCACCAGTAATGAGACTATTAATATCCATTATTTGATGAACAACTGATTTCAAGTTGCTTTTATCAATTTTAATGGAATACGGTTGGTATGAGTGATTTTTAAATAGTAATAACAGTCATACGTCCTTCGTGAGTCGATTTATAGCAATTTTTTGATGAACAACTAATTTCAAGTTCATTTTATCAGTTTTAATGGAATACGGATGCTATGAGTAATTTTTAAATAATAATATCACTCATGCGCCCTACTGTATGACACGGCGTGTCATACAGTATGTGTCGATTTATATCAATTTTTTGATGAACACGTGATTTTAAGTTGTTTTTACCCATTTTAGTGGAATACGAGGTCATTTTATCCATTTTAATGGAATACGGTTGGTATAAGGGATTTTTAAATAGTAATAACACTCATACGCCCTACACGGCGTGTCATACAGTATGTGTCGATTTATATCAATTTTTTGATGAACACGTGATTTTAAGTTGTTTTTATCCATTTTAATGGAATACGAGGTCATTTTATCCATTTTAATGGAATACGGTTGGTAAGAGGGATTTTTAAATAGTAATAACACTCATACGCCCTACTATATAACGCTCCTCACCAGTTATGTGGCTTTTCAACAGTTAGGAGTCCATTTAGAGCTGCTCCAAGGATATGTTTCAAAAACAAATCAATTTTAACCAATTACATGGAATACGATTGGTATGAGTAATTTTTAAATAATAATAACACTCATACGCCCTTCGTAAGACACTCCTCACCAGTTTTGAGTCAATTTATATCAATTTTTTTGATGAACAACTTGTTTCAAGTTCATTTTATCAATTTTAATGGAATACGGAAAGTTTTAAATAATAATAATAACAATCATACGCCTTTCTTTATGATCCTCACCAGTTATGTGTCGATTTATTGAAATTTTTTGATGAACATGTGATTTCAAGTTGTTCTTATCAATTTTAATGGAATACGGCTGGTATGAGAGATTTTTAAATAGTAATAACACTCATACGCCCTACTGTATAACACTCCTCACCAGTTATATGTCGATTTATTGCTTTTCAACAGTTACGAGTCGATTTAAAGCTGATCCAAGGATATGTTCCAAAAAACAAACAAATTTTAACTAATTGTATGGAATACGGTTGGTATGAGGGATTTTTAAATAATATAACACTCATACGACCTTCGTAAGACAATCCTGACCAGTTTTGAGTCGATTTATAGCAATTTTTTGATGAACAACTGGTTTCAAGTTCATTTTATCAGTTTTATTAGAAAACGGTTGGTATGAGTGATTTTTAAATAATAATAACACTCATACGCCCTACTGTAAGACACTCCTCACTAGTTTTGAGTCGATGTATAGCAATTGTTTGATGAACAAGCTGTTTTTATCAATTTTAATGGAATACGGTTGGTATGAGTGATTTTTAAATAATAATAAAACTCATACGCCCTACTGTACAATACTTTTCAAGAGTTATGATTCGCTTAAAAGGAATTACGTTATAAACTCCTGTTTTCAAGTTGCTTCAAGGATATATTCCAAAAACAAGCCAATTTTAACTATTTATATGGAATAAGGTGGGTATGAGTGATTTTTTAATAATAATAACTCATACGCCCTACTGCATGATACTTCTCAACCGTTATGATTCGCTTTAAAAGAATTTAATGATGAACAACTGATTTCAAGTTGCTCCAAGGATATATTCCAAAAGCAAACCAATTGTAACTATTTATATGGAATACGGTAGGGATGAGTAATTTTGAAATAATAATAACACTCATACGCTCTACTGTAGATTAATTTTCAACAATTACGATTCGTTTTAAAGGGATTTAGTGATGAACTACTACTTTCAAGTTGCTCCAATGATATATTCCAACACCTGGACATATTCGGAAATTCGATTGCGAGGGGTGTTGGTTAAATAATAGACTGATTGTAACCATTTTCAATAAGTTTCGACCTTATGACAAAATTGATGTATCAAATTTCATCCAAGTATCGTGAAAATTAATCACACGGTTTACATGGGCAGACAGACGCACAAACAGACTGAGGGACGGAGAGACAGACACAGCTAGATCTGATCAGAAAGCGATTCTTATACGATTGTTATACTTTATGGTGGATATTAGCATGTGGGTGTAACAAACAGCAAACAAACTACAAAAAGGTATTTAAAGAACTACCTGTAGTAGGAGTAATTGTAAAAGTAGTAAAAGACTTAAAATGCCGACTGTATGTTACCATATAAGTCGATTTTATTACATTTTCAATACTAAAGCAAGTATTTTTTAATAATATTGAATTTTGTTATAATACTATTATTTTTAAAATTTTATAAAAATAATTTTCTGAAGTATCCTTTGTTAGGTGTGCCAGGGCCAAATGATGGCCGATCATAACGAAAATCTGTAAATATAAAACAAAGTTGTATAGAATGAATATAAAGTTATGATAATGGCAACTGTATGTATTATCTGTAAGTCCTTTATTTTGATCAAAAGGTTAATATGGATATTTGATCAATATCTTGTCATATACCTCCAGTAATAATGAGGCGGGTTTACGTAGATTTGCCATTCCATATGTGAATATTCATCTGAGCCCTAATAAAGCATAAATGTTCCCGGTCCTTTTGATGTTCTGATTTAATTCAGACATGTCGCCCTTTTGCTTGCCCTTCTGCTTGTCTATATTTCTGAAAAAATATCGTATATTTTAAAATTCTTAAACCATTTTCTCTATGATTATTCAAAATCATAAGTGTCGGACCTAAGGATAAAGACACACAGCTACAAATTTTGCAAAATCTGCAGGCGGTTTATAGAGGACCTGCCTTCAGAGAATAGAGGATTCGACATAGTTTAATATAACATTATTACTTGCATTTTTTCATTTCATATGACGTTATGTTAAATTGCATATTTTAACATAATTTTAACCTGTCAGTAGCAAACGGTTATTTTTTTTAAAACTCCAATGTTTTTTTTTTGTACTATTTAAGTCATAATAATTCATTACAGCCATTTATATGCAAAATTTAAAAATGATACAAAATATGTGCAAAATATGTGTATGTATGTGCTAAACATTTCATAGTTGCTGAAAAAAAGTTAATTAAATTTCAAATAGAAAATACTAACAATAAGCTAGAAAAAATTAATTAACAAATCAGTTATTTAAATGAAATTTATTCTTAGAAAAAAAAAAAAAACTGAATGTGAATACATTTTACATAATAAAAATTTTAATTAATATTTTAATAGCTAAAACAAAAACATATATGTAAATGCATAGTATTATCTATATAAAAAGATAATCTGTAATAATTAAAGTAGTTAGAAAGACAAAGGCTTTTGTAAGTAAAAATTATTTTAAGGATAATCCTTTGAAAAGGATGAAAAAGGATTGAAAAGGATGTCACAAAGAGACAGAAGTAAGAAAACTGTAATTTAAGGGACTAACCAACCAACTAACTAACCAACTAAATAACTAACTAACTAACTAACTAACTAACTAACTAACTAACTAACTAACTAACTAACTAACTAACTAACTAACTAACTAACTAACTAACTAACTAACTAACTAACTAACTAACTAACTAACTAACTAACTAACTAACTAACTAACTAACTAACTAACTAACTAACTAACTAACTAACTAACTAACTAACTAACTAACTAACTAACTAACTAACTAACTAACTAACTAACTAACTAACTAACTAACTAACTAACTAACTAACTAACTAACTTACTTAGTACCTAACTAACTAACTAACTAACTAACTAACTAACTTGAATTTTATAAAAGCACAGGCTAACAAGGCTTTCACATACTTTTAGAACTAATTAGACTGATTATACCCTACACCACTATAGTGGGGAGGGTATTATACGTTTGTGCTGATGTTTGTAACATACAAAAATATTGGTCCAATACCCACCTTAAAGTATACCGATCGATTCAGAATCATTTTTTGAGTCGATTAAGGCATGTCCGTCCGTCCGTCTGTCCGGCTGGCTGGCTGTCCATGTAAACCTTGTGCGGAAGGTACAGGCCGCAATTTTCAAGATAATTTGATGAAATTTGGACCAAGCATGTTTTTTGGCACAAGGATGAAGCCTATTGAAAATGGTTGAAATCGGTCCATTATTTCACCTAGCCCCCATACAACCGTACCTCCCGATTTGAACTTTTTATGATATAATTACGTCAAATATTCTGCTATCTCTCTAAAAATTGGCACAAATAAGTTTTATATAAGTATAACTGCAGATTTTCGTAAGGATCGGCCTATATTTGACCCTAGCCCCCATACAAACCCCCCTTCAAAAAATGACTTAAACGACTAAAATTGACTTGTAACCATTTGTATCGCAATGAAACTCAACAAAACTAACTGTTATTTAGAAATATATCCTTTTCCCAAATTTACCGAGGATCGGCCCATATTTGACCTATATAAAGCCTCATTTAGAAATTTTAGTTTTTTATCAATAAATGGCTTAAATATTTTGGAATTATGGTAATATTCAACATAAAAGTTTCTTTACAAAAAATAAAAATTTTATAAAAGTAAAAATTGTAAAAATATACGCATGGTGTAGGGTATCATATGGTCGGCCATGCCCGACTATACTTTCCTACTTGTTTTGATTTAATTTTATATCCTACACCACTTCACCAAATTCAACGATTATTGTCCATGTTTGGCTCTAATTTCTATATAATGATTTTTTTATACCCTACACCACTTTAGTGGGTGGTCCTATACCCACCTTAAAGTATACCAATCGGCTTAGAATCATGAGTCGATTAAGCTATGTCCGTCCGTCCGTCTGGCTGGCTGTCCATGTAAACCTTGTGCGCAAGGTACAGGCCGCAATTTTCAAGATAATTGGATGAAATTTGGCACACACGCTTCTTCCAAGGACGAAGCCTATTGAAAATGGTCAAAATCGGTCCATTATTTCGACTAGCCCCCATACAACCGTACCCCCAAATACGGCCTTTTGGCTTATAATTAATTTAAATGATCTATTATGTTAACAAAAGTCGACAAAACTTAGTTTTATAGAACTTTAAATGACACTAGCTATTTTTATAATGATCGGGCTTCATTTGACCCTATCCCCCATACAAACTCCTTTTCAGAAAATTACTTAAAGGTCAAAATTCACTTAAAAACACTAATAACACTTTTAAATTCTACATAAATAATATTGAAGAAGACTTAACTCTCCCTACCAACATTTTTAGATATGTATGAACCTTTGATTAAAATTAATAATAAAACTTTATGAAAAATAAATTATTTTTAAAATGTACTCATGGTGTAGGGTATCAGATGATAATAACAATACCGTTATAGCAAATCCCTAAGCCATAGGAAAACTTAGGATCCTCTCACAAGCTCTGAGGTAAAGAGGACGTTGAATTTTTCCTTGTTTCAGATATACTTAAGCCATTTATTATTGAATAAATTTAAGTCAATTTTTGAAAGTGGCTTTTTATAGAAGTAAATGAGGCTCTATAATTAAAAAATTCATGAAGATCATCAAGACTAGTATAGAACTTGCTTCTGCAAGCTTTTTGTCGTTATACGAGTATATTAAACAAAAACCCTATTCGACGGGTTAAGTTGTATGGGGGCTATGTGAAATAATGGAACGATGTTAACTATTTTCAATGAACTTCTTGAAAATAGAAGATCATGTGCCAAATTTAATTGAATTATCTTCAAAATTGTGACCTGTAGTTTGATTACAAAGTTTACATGGACAGACGGACGGACGGATATGGCTAAATCGACTCAAAAAATGCTTCCCAGCCGATTGGTATACATTATGATGAGTATAGGACAAATATTATTATGTGTTACAAACGTCAGCACAAACCCAATATACCCTTCCCATTATAGTGTTGCAGGATATAAAGAGCTTATCGTCTTCTAATATACACTCGAAGCCAACTCGTACTTCACTCAGAGCAACCTCAAGTCAGAATCCTCCTTTAGTAAGGGTGCAAAACTATGTCAGATATTCCGAAGATGAATCATCATCGATTGTAAGGGTGTCTCAAAAGAATCCCCGAAAAATGGGGAAAACAAGCCAGACAATGGAAAAGGAATCTTAAGCAAAAGTTTCCAGAAGAAGACATCGGGACGATCTCTGCAATGCAGTTTACGACACTGGTTATCCGACAGACGAAATTACAAAAGACCCACAGAGTAAATTAAAAGATCTGATTAACAATAAAATAGTAAATCACTTCAAAGGGCAAACAACCAATAAAAAGCGTGAGATGCGAGTTCAGCATCAGGCGTAATATTGATGAGATTGTCATCTCACCATTGGAACTTGGTGGAAAATATCGCTCCTCCCTGGAACGGCGCCTAGCTAGGAGTGGCAAAGAAAAATAAGCTTTCGGAGCGCTTAAAGTCCACTATTTACTTACTTGCGACAGTAAACTGACCTACAGCCATTTTGTTATAAACTTACAATAGTAAGTAATGTAGTATTTGTGGGCGTATAGCTTTCTCAATACATACAAAAACACATTCATTATTTATGTAACTAATTAATTAGAAAAAAATAGATCACATGTTAAAAGATGTTCAGTAGATTAAAATGTTCAATATTTCAGTTCAATGAAATCCAAAATTTTTAATGAATATTTAGTTTTCAATATTTTTAAATTTTTATGGGAAATAATTGGATTCTTTTGCATTGGCATTTCTACCAATGAACTCTTTGTGTCATAATAATGTTTGTTAAAAAATTTTTATATTATTATTAAGTTTTTAATAAACAATTATTATATTATATTAATTTTGTTAAAACTATTTAAAAATTTACATAATTATCATTAAAAACTATGATATGCATTAGTTAATGTGCATGGATTTAGCAATGACACATGAAGTATAAATAATTATTTATGCATTTAATATAAACAATTTTAAATGACCGTGCTGAAATAAATATTATAAATTCAATTTACATAAATAGTATTTATTTATATATTTTGTTATTTTATAATACAGATTAAAATAATGATATAACGAAATGAAATATTTATTTAATAATATTTTAATGGCGGTAACATAAATAATCATTAGGGAGGAAAGGAAACTTTCCCCACAACGACAGTGAGAGAAATCTACTGTCGTTGTGGAATTCGTTGACCATTGCGTTGTTGTATAGATTTCTGACGTTTAAAACTTTCAGCTTTGAGACAAGACTGGTGGTATTCATATTTAAGTTGGAGTTTGTGTTGACATTTATTGTGTTGCGTTGGTTTGTGTTGTTGTTTGTAGCAATGTTGACATGTGGGTTTAGACATGTGTTTCTATCGGTTGTAGTCATGTTGTTGTTTGTGTTATCTTCGTCGACTATATTTGTGTTGATGAAAATGGTATTTGTGCTCGTGATGTTTAAGTTTGTGTTTGTACTGTTTCTTTCAATGTGTCTGTAATGCTCGACGGCCGGGTTGTTCAAGGGTATTTGGGGCTGGTATTGGTGCTGATGATTTTTTAAGAGGATTCTTAGAAAACGGTTTTGTGTTTGTTATATACTGTTACAGTATGGAGAGCTACCCCAGGCTGTAATCCCGTGTCGTATATAGGATTCTACTAACGAAAAGTAAGTTTGTTTCAGGACAGTAAAAGTTGTACAATTACTTAGATGGAAAAGACTGCAAGAAGATTTCCTGAGCTTTTTGCATAGGTCTTGTATGTGTGGAAGCCATTTGAATTTAAGTATAATTTCTTTATTTGGAAGATGACTTACTAACTAACTAACTAACTAACTAACTAACTAACTAACTAACTAACTAACTAACTAACTAACTAACTAACTAACTAACTAACTAACTAACTAACTAACTAAC
>NC_060953.1:14979482-14981710 GCF_022045245.1 Lucilia cuprina | reverse complement strand
ACTGAACTAGAACTGAACTAGAACTGAACTAGAACTGAACTAGAACTGAACTAGAACTGAACTAGAACTGAACTAGAACTGAACTAGTACAGAACTAGAACTGAACTATTACATCGATATCAATGAATTTGAAAAGGTATTAAAGTCCTTCCTTGCAATAGTTCAAGATCAGTTCTAGTTACGCGAGTAGGGCTCAGCTTTTTATTATAATTTTTTTAATTATAATTTTCATATTTTGTCTTATCAATATTTTCTAAATGTTCACCATACATTTTTTTGATTTCCGTCATTAATTTATTTTCTATGCTCTGCAGGCTTTTCGGAATCTTCTCAACTTTTTTCTCTAAACTTTGGCTTTTTGTTTGCAGTGTTTCAATATGTTCCTTAAGCCAAACATTACCAGTTTTAAGAGCCTCTAAGTGGCTCTCAAAACGCGTATAATCACATGCCAAAATTTCATCAGAGGTTAGTGTATAATTGAGCTATTTAATAATTCAACATATATATTTTGAATTGTGTATAAATTAAATTTTTAGTGAATATACATACTTTGTAATTAGCTTCCGCAGAATTTAGAAAATTGTAGAGAAAAATTAATAAGAACAATTTTATAAGAATCATATTTCTATTATTATGTTTAAAATTCAATGTTTATTCCTCAAGTAGAATGTGTTAAATGAATAAAATTTATTAGTAATTGATATAATTAGAGATTGTTTATTGATAAGAATGAATTATTATAAAAATTGTTGGTAAACAATTAGTTTAATACATACATATGCACATCGCATCGATAGATTTAGTATATTTTATTGTATTTGGTTGGATATTCCATTACAGAATACTTTTTTAAAAATTTTTAATTAATTTGTTCAAAATTCCGTACAGCAGGTAATTAAAGATTTGTTACATTTAAATAAAATAATGTGAAGGTTTCGACAAAATTTTTATTTTTATCTTATAAGTATCTACACGCTTATAATTTACACGGTTAAAAACTGAAAACAAACGCTGGAAAATATTTAAAAATTTTACATAATTTATAACATAATTTTTTGTTTGTCTTTCTTCTGCCACAATTTAACCTAGAATCTTTTACTTTGTAGATGAAAAAAAATTGCAGAAATTATGAAGCCAACGTCTAATATTTAACTAGAAGTTAATACAATGCAAAAGGCAATGATATATAATGCTCTTGGCATTTTTTAACATTTTTCTAACGTGTTTGTAAAAAAAAATGCAAAAAAGTTGAAATAAATTGAAAAAGAAACTATAATTAGATTTTGTTTGTACACCTTGTATGTAAATTAGGGAGGCTTCCGAAATTACAGTTTAAAACAGCAATTAAACAATGAACCATCAACCGAACTATCAAACCATCGAACCAGCTAATTCACTAACTAACTATTACTCATATCGTTTCTCTATAACACATAATTTTGATGCAAAATATATTACGGACATTTTATATAATTTTTAAAATATATTTACGTTTAAGAGTTAAATTTGTCCATAAATCACATGATAGAATCTAAGGAATTTGTAATAACTATCTAATTTTTTTCGACCCATTTCTGCATTTAATATCTTAATGGAAGGATAATTGAATATGTATTCCTATTATTTGCCTATGTAATTGAACGTATACCCTAATTTCTCTGTCTGTTGAGTTGTACAACAGGATTGGTGGCGCTGCAATACTAACGCTTGCAGGAAGAAGAATTTCATAAAGTTTTGCATGAAACCAAATGTGTAGACGTTGTAAGTTGCTGTGCAATATACGTATGTATGTATGTATGTATGTATGTATGTATGTATGTATGTATGTATGTATGTATGTATGTATGTATGTATGTATGTATGGATGTGTGAAGGTATGTTTGAGTAAATATGAATATATGCTGCATGACAGCAAAAGTGTAAACAGTGTAATTGAAAATATTATAATTCATATAAAGATAAATATGATGACACTGTGTGTTTTTTTATTATTTAAGGTGAAAATATTTTGATTTCAACTTTTATTTTTTTCAAGGGGAAACAAATAAAAGAGTATAAAGGATAAATGGTGTAAGTATGCTAGTTAGTGGAAAACACTTTGACGCATATTACGGTTAGGTTATATGTTAAAGGTACCGACAAATTGTATAGTTAAAGTGAAAAACAGACAAATAGATAGATAGATAGATAGATAGATAGATAGATAGATAGATAGATAGATAGATAGA
>NC_060953.1:14977200-14979382 GCF_022045245.1 Lucilia cuprina | reverse complement strand
AAAAATTTTAATTATAAAACGTAAAAACAATTATTTAAAATTCAAATGTTACTAAAAGTAAATTAACAAAGTTCTTTTGTTGATAAGCAAACAATTTGATCTAACAACCTGGACAAGAAAGGAAAATTCAATGATATTCATTTGTATAAGATTCCTTTCATCCATCATCATTCAGCCCACCACTCTTCTCATTCATCCAAAACACTCATAGAGAACAACAACCGACACACTCACTCTAGGTATACGGGCTTGAAATATCCGTATACTTCAACATTCATCCTCATCATAAGCAACTCATTTCCAACACTTAGTCCCTTAGGCACTCCTATGTAGTGTATCAGTTGTCATTCGACAACAGCGCCGAACCTTATCCCGAAATATAGACTTCAACGTGCAACTCTCTTTTCTTGCGACTTTGGATTGAAACCACAGCCACAACGTGAATCCCGAAAGAACCTCAACCAACTGACCAGGGCCGAGCAACTAGCCACCAGATTATGTGTTTCTTTGGATTGACCTCATTTCAGATTATTCTAGGCAAAGTCCTAGGAGTGAAGTGTCATCACCTATTTATTGTCCAGGCAGACTAGATGTACTAATAGCACCTCTTTATCCCGGGATTGTAATACACCAAGATGAGGGACTTTCATCAAGGAAACATGTCGAGGGGAAGTGTTTTTATACAGTTGAGTCAATAGAAAGAAAAACCCTTCTCCGCAGATGTTTCTATTGTTTCGGCACACAGTGGTTTAGAAGCATTTTACGAAATTTGACATAATTAGAGTTGAGATATTTTAGGAGCTGGTTGACAGCTATAGATGATAGTGAACGGATAGAGGGCCAGTGGGTAGTCTTTCAAAGATACTTCTTTTTAAATATTGTATTTTTGGTGATTTCAAAAAATGTGATAGCCAAGGTGATTATAGGTTACACTTTGGAAGCTATTGTACTCACGATCACGATTTCTGTCAATTCACAATCTTTCTGACAAATATGACTTCCACGACAAAAGACCTTTTCAAGGTCAAGAACAAAATTCGAGAGATAGAGAGAGAGAGAGATAAATAAAGGAAACGTTTTGCATCAATCGAAACTGGCAGTTATCAAACTGGTCAAGATTTGGACTATAAGTTAGGGAGAAAAAAAATTTCAAATACATTTTTCTAAATAGTATTAACAAGTTAATGCAACATGTGGCCTCAATACTGCACTTCCGCCACACTGTGCCCTTTTGAAAGTAATCTACTCTTAACACTTATTTAAACAATTTAAAATTTTAAATCACCATTTAAGAAAAGCTTTTAAATCAATTGTAACTTTTTTTCTTTTGTATTTTGCTGATGCTTATGAAAATATTTAATTTTTCAAAGCTCTTCCGACAGCTGCCAAGAATTGAGTGACATCAAATTTCTTGTTGTTGTCATCGGTGACAATAAAAAAAAACAACATAATTAAAACACAAATAAATGGAAAAAGAAAATAAATGTACTTTTAAACCAAGTATATATTAAGCTATCATAAAGATGTTTGAAAAACTTATACAAAATGAGAGAAGTTTCCTCTAAAAGCGACTAGGTCAAAAAAAAAACAATAGTTTAATTATTTTATTAAATATTTTATGTTTATGTTTAAAAACAAACAACAAAGATTAAACTTTAAGTCATGATATTTAGTATTTTAATGCGTATGATGAATAATTTTTAATAAAAATTAATCATACGCTTATAGATCATACTTAGTACTGTTTGGAAACTAATTAAAGTGATAAAAAGTGTATGATTTTTTAAATTTCATTTAAAATTTAACTCTCATATACGAAGAAAAACACCTAGAGTAGAAACTCTGAAAAAATATGGAATTAACAAAATAATGAGCAGTTTTTAACGCCTAAACACAATACAATGTTGTGTTCGATAAATAAAAATTAAATTTAAAAATTTCGTAGTTATATTGGTAAAAACTTAAATTTAATTTTTAAAACACTTCCTGTAGCTCAAATATGCTGAAATTTTGAAATCTAGAAATGACTACTACTAAATTATACATAAGTAGTTTAATAAGGTCTTACTAATAATTAGTTAGATAGATAGATAAATAGATAGATAGATAGATAGATAGATAGATAGATAGATAGATAGATAGATAGATAGATAGATAGATAGATAGATAGATAGATAGATAG
>NC_060953.1:14967547-14977100 GCF_022045245.1 Lucilia cuprina | reverse complement strand
TTAGTAACATTTGAATTTTAAATAATTGTTTTTACGTTTTATAATTAAAATTTTTCATTCTACTTTTGAAACTGAAAATAGTTGTTTATAATTTATTGAGTTCCAATACAGGTATGTTCAGAGAATACTTTGTGTGTAAGAACAAAGTATTGGGCTTACTTAATGGATTTGTATTTTGTTCATATCATAATCTTGTCTGATCTTTTGGTTTAAGAACAAAGTCTTGGGATTACTTAATGGATTTGTACTTTGGTCTCTAGGTGTTGGTGCCGACTGAAAAGAGGTCATCACATGTGTGTGATTGTAAACGGAAGTTATGTTTTTTTCATCTCGGAAGTTAAGCAACGGGACGGCAATAGTCAGAGATTAGATAGCTCAAGTACTTGAGCAAAGAGTCACCTACGTGTGAGAAGCATAATGAGGCGGTGGTGTATCGTCATAGAAGCTCACTCTTCGGCATAAATCTAAAATTACACTGAAAATGATCCATTTGTAAAATATATGAAAAAATTCATACATTGTACGAAATTATAAGTTCATTTTACGAAATGTTTCTTAATATATATGAAAAAAGTTTTTAATGGTAGGTGTTCACGTAAAACACTTGGGCGTAAATCTAAATTTACACTGAAAATAATCCATTCCTAAAATATATGAAAAATTTCATACATTGTACGAAATTATAAGTTTATTTTACGAAATGTTTCTTAATATATATGAAAAAGTATTTACAAAATGCTTTTGTTCATTTGTAAAGAAAGCCGATTCTTTGATAAAATAATATTTCATATTATAAACGAAATTTTCATAAATAGTAAGAAAAAAGTTGTTTGTATTTTGCTCAACTTCTGATGTTTATCATTTGTCATTAATATAATTAATAACTTCGTAAAAATTGTCGATCATGTTATATAATAAATTCTTAATTGTTGTTTTTGTTGAGTTTAACTTTTCGTAAAGTTATACATTATACTAAAAGGAGTTCATTTTCTTAACTTTTTTTTAGAAAACCTAACTAAAGACTTAAGACCAAAAATCAAGTCATCATGAAAACTTAATTAATATTCAATAAATGCAACAATAAAACAATTAAAAAAGATAAGTGTAAAAATTCAATTTAATAAAAAAGAAAAAAATCATAAAACACCGTTTCTTTAATGACATCCGGTGAATGGGATTTACGTGCCCTTAAAGCACTCGAAGAAGAAGAACAAAAAGAATTTTTGGCCTTATCACAGAAATCCCTCTTCGAACCACCCTCACCACCAGCACAAGCCAAACAGATAAATGCACAACATTTAATACATGCCGCCTTAAAGGAACGTGATAGAAGCCAACAACAACCGCCGTCACTGGCAGCCACAGCGGCCACGGCAGCAACAGCATGTAATGCCACAAATTATATGCAATTGCAGGCACAGCAATTACTTAAATTACCCACTATCAATGAACATCACAATCATCAATATTTGCTGAAGCATAAAGCAAAGACGAATAATGAAAGCAGCGGAGGAAGACTTAAGTTTACGAAAGTTTTATCATTATCGGCACATTCCCTAACAAATCGTTTTGCTGGGGGCGGCAGTGGAGTTGGAGGTGGTTTGAAAAAACTTAAAAGAACTAGTGGCTCCAATTCACCCAGTCATTATGGATCACCCACACCACTTTACACACCACCCCCTACAAGACGTTGCAACACTTTACATCATTCGCAGCCACAAGCCAGAAAAGCCTTTAAGACTTTACAGCAATTGGAAAAACAAAAGCAGGAACGTAAACAGGAGGCTCTCAACAAGAATCGTACTTTGCAACGTATAGCAGGCACCAATAAAACCTATTGGAAATATGGCATACATTCAACGGCCAACTCTATAACGCAGCAACATCAACAGCAAAAATTGCAACGAAAGAAAAGTATAACCTCTGAGTTGGAATCAAATACCTCCGATGAATTGGGCTCAGAGGAAACACAACCCATAGACAATGTCCAGTTGTTGCAAGAGGAACGTGAACGTTTAATGGAATCACAAAGCAAGGAGTTGACAACTACTCTAACGGATGATGAAACAAATGCCGAAGAAGTGGGTTCATGTTCAGTGCCACTGGCCACAGACTCTATAGAAATGATGAGTTTAATGTTAACAGCTGCCTCAACAGCTGTTAAAACACAACCCGCTTTAACAGCAGTAACAGCAAATGGCAACAACCCACCACCACCACCGCCAGATATTGCAGCAACTAGTGTCGTCGGTGTTGTTGATAACTGCAATGATTTTCCCAAATACTTTACTCTTAATCATCATAATCTAAGTGGTGCTGGCACTACTGCCTTGAACAACGAAAATGAAGAAACTGTTGCTTACGAAGCTTTTCATAATATGCTCTCACGGCGCAAAAGCTTTGCGGGTGAAAAACTGTTGAGAGCTCAAACCTTGCAAAGAAATTCAAGTTTACAACATGATGTTATACAACAGCAGCAGAAAACTCAATCACGTAATGTTAACAGCAACAGACAACTGTTAAAGTCTTCATCTGTTGAGGCTCCACTATCATCGTATTTAGATTTTAACATAAATTCCACAACCATTATAACAAATCCCCTAATAACAAACATAAAAGCATCTAATAAAACAACGGCGACAACAATGAAATCTGTTAAAACCTCATGCTTATCGAGTAAAAAACTTTTAACTCCGGCTGCTCTCCTGACAATACCCTATAATAATGGTACAACAAACGGTGAACAGCAACGTGAACAACATAATCAAGATTGTAATCAAATGTGTTCCAGTGAACTTCATCATTATCTTCATCATCAACAACAGCAACATTTACATGTACAGAATCCAGCATATCATTCGCAGCATTTGTTGGCACAGCAACAACATCATCATCAACATCATCATCATTTGTTGGATGGCAATGACTTGAATACATCATCATCGTTGATTATTGACGATGAACTTGAGGAACATATCAAACAATGTTCATGCTCCTGTAATCATATGGGTTATGGCAATTCAATGGATTACCAGGTAAGTTAACTCTTTGTTACTTTATGGTTTCTTTTAAAGGGGGGAGTGGGCCAACAGTTACTTTTAAATTTCTTGTGGCAGCACATTTCAATACAAGTGACCCAGAAAATATTTTATAATGTTTCTTTAGCTTAAAGAGCCACCAGTAAGTGAAAATATAATTTTCAACTTTTAATATTAATGTGAGTGTTAAACCTTTGATAATAAATGTATTTGGTGAGATGAAACCCTTAAATATCCTTGAATGTTGTTGTTGTTTTTTTTTTCTCATTTTACATATAAAATAATGTTAATATTTTTAAGGGGAAAGTAAAAAAATGTGGGAAAATTTATATTCATTTTAGTGAAATTAAATATTTATTGTGTTGAATTCTTTTTTTGAAAGGATAATATTTTGGTTGCGTTTGGTTTTAAAATTAATCATAAATTTGCATTTACGGCCTAGTTATTTTTAATTTATCATTAATGAGTTTTGAAGGGAGTAGGTTGGTTGGTTTGTAATTCAGGCTGCAATAGATGCACACGTGGGTCCTTTTGGTCCCTTTGTGATACCTGTAAATATATGAAAAGAAAAGGGGAAGAGGATATAGAAAGTTATGGTAAGAGAGATAGTGAAGAGAAATTTAGGGGGTATTAATAGTAGTAGTCGGAGATAAGATGGTCAGAGAGAGAGAGAGAAGTTGAAGTACATAAACGGAAAAGAGTCTCGAACTTGAAAAAGCCACTGATCAGTGCTATTTGAGTATGTGTGCCTGATAATGGCGTTAAGGTTATCTATTTTAGTCCCTGATAATTCTTAGGTGTCCTCCAGAAATTGATGTCCCAGATACCGAAGTAGGATGTCCTTCAGTGCCGGACAGTGGCAAAGAAGATGTTCTATTGATTCCTCTACTTCCTCATCTTCATAGCTTCTGCAGTAGTCATTGTAAGGTTAATTAGTTAGTTAGTTTGAAAGGAGGATGTATACACATCTGAAGAAATACACCTAGGCCTCTATTGGGCCTGTTGTGCGCTCCTTAACCAGTGCCACGGGTGGGTATCGAATCCACCACCTCCGGTCTACCAGACTAGAACACTAACCACTAACCTACCGGAGGCCACAGTCACTAAAAGGTAATCCAAGTCGCATTGCGTGGTTACCCAATTTATAGTGTCCAGTGATGACAGCTATAGTTTTACTGAGTTGGTTTCGGCTGTATCATAGAAGATGGTCCGTGCGCTCTTTATCAAGCGTTGGACATATCTTCTTTGTAGGAGTATAAGTTGTCTCATTTTCCCATCTTGCTTGTGAGAGTTCATTAAACATGTTATCCATAAGTCTTTTGCATATTCCTATCGGAATACTGCATAAATGGTCTATGTCCGAGTTGGGCAAATGCATACCCGCCTTCGCGAACTCGTCAGCAATACAATTGCCTGTAGAGTCCCTGTGTCCTCGTACCCATACAAGTACGATGTTTGAATGTCTCGCCATACTATTTAAGGATGTCCGGCATTCCTGGACTAGCCACGAGTCCCTGATAGGTAGTATACACCTGTCAGGGACTTAATTGCAGCTTGATTGTCGGTAAAGATTAGGATATCTCTGTTTGATATCTTATGATACCAGAGCCAGTTTGCCGTTCTTTTTATGTCGGCCAGGATTCTAAATGTAATCCTGATTCCAAATTCTGGAATGAAAATACCGCTCCTACTCGTTATCCTCGTTTTGAGCCATCTCTGTACACGGATAGGCTTCGTGGGGAGCGTATTTTCCGAGATGATGAAACTTCTATGGAGGAAGGACTTGGGGACGCAATAATCAATATTTACCGGTAGATTTCCTATCTTAATGGTAATACTAGCGTATCCATATAGTTCGTACGACGTTATTGTATTATTATACGTTTATTGCATTCAGTCTGAATGCCGTCATGAGTGCTATTTTACTAGCCAACAAATCCGTCGAGATCCAATTAAGTAGCACGAAGAGGGATTTCGTCAAAGTTGATCCCAGCGATCCAGTTATCAGGATCGACATTTTCCTTAGAACATTGTCAAGGAAACAAGCAAATATTGAATATTTCCGATGAGTTTCAAGAAAGTATCCAAAATTGCATTCACATCCTAATACGACTTAGGCTACATACTATGTAATTGTTTTGAGGGGCATTTGGGGAAATTGAAATTTGCAACGTTTACTCATCGTTTTAGGATAAAAGTGTTTCTCATAAGTATAAAACTGATTTAAAAAATATACATTTTCTTCTTCTAGAATCATAGAATAATTCTAAGTATAAACATTTTTATGTAAATTTTCAACGCTGTAGAGTAGAAGGGGGGGCCATACGCCACTTTTTTTGAGGCGGCCTCAAATCAAAACCACAATATATATTCTTAATTTTTTTCTTTGTTCGGATACTAAGATGTGTTTTATTCCTTTAGAACTTTCCTAATTTACTTATATGAATGGACATTCATATAAATTTTTAATTTATCACACAAAGTATAATAAACAAGATATTTATTGTTTATTTCACATAAATAACCCAAAAAATTTAAAGAAATAATTACTTTTTTTTAACCAAATTTTGTTCTACATCACAAGCATTACATATATTTGGCAAATGTGCCCCAGGGGAGGTTCTGGTGTCTCTATACTCGTACTTTTATCATTGCATATTTGAGATCAAGTTTAAATTATTTAATGTGATATAAAAATATTATTAAATTTAATTAAAATATCATTATAGTGTAAGTTTCCAGTACTTACTATTGAATCTTTCGTCTTGTGTAATGACCACCCTAATGGTTAAGAAAGTTTTCAGTTGCTAAAATTTTCCCCTAGAATTTTGTGATTCTGAAGACGCAACAAATATAAGAACATTTTTTTTAGTTTTAAAAAATTAAAAAAAATATATATTTTTTTTAGTCTGTTTCGTCTGTAGTCAAAAATGGAATTATCTCAATCATCTCAAAACCTCAATTTTCAATCTTTAAAAAATTTTGTTAAATGAATTTTTGAAAATTAAAACTTTCTGTACCGGATGTTATAAAGGATATATATTATTATATATGTTATAAAGGATATATTTACAAAAAGAATGAGCTTAATAGCTCTCAAAGTTTTATCGCACCTGCGAGGTGAAGTTTAAAGATTTCGGTAAAATGGCAATTTTAGCCAATAATTAAGTAAAATTTTATTATTACAAATTGCTACTATTTTATTATTATCTCCGAGTCCATGAAAAGTTATTTCTTATCAAATTTTGTTATTTTTAATGATGAATATTGAATATACAAAAACTTAATTTTGATCCCGGTTTTAGAGGGTTAATGATTTATAGTTAGTTAGTTGGTTAGTTAGTTAGTAAATTGGTAAATTAGTAAGTTAGTTAGTTAGTTATTTAGTTAGTTAGTTATTTAGTTATTTAGTTATTTAGTTATTTAGTTATTTAGTTATTTAGTTATTTAGTTATTTAGTTATTTAGTTATTTAGTTATTTAGTTATTTAGTTATTTAGTTATTTAGTTATTTAGTTATTTAGTTATTTAGTTATTTAGTTATTTAGTTATTTAGTTATTTAGTTATTTAGTTATTTAGTTATTTAGTTATTTAGTTATTTAGTTATTTAGTTATTTAGTTATTTAGTTATTTAGTTATTTAGTTGTTTAGTTATTTAGTTATTTAGTTATTTAGTTATTTAGTTATTTAGTTATTTAGTTATTTAGTTATTTAGTTATTTAGTTATTTAATTAAACTTAAAACTTTCGTTACATAATTTGAACAAATTTTGCAGAAAAACAAACTTTTTGCAAGTCCACCTCCAATCTTGTCAAAATTTTAAAGTATTCATTATAATTTACATGTATTTTACCCTCTACTTAAACTAAAAAACATTAGACAAGTTTGTTACTCTGCTCTACATATTTTTGAAATAATAAATAATAATAATAAAATAAAAAAAAATATTTTATAATTTACAAAGTTTCAGCTCCAACAACAAAAAATAAAACTTTTTCTTTTACTTCTTACACATCCATTCATATGTATATAAAGTGCCTCCATTAAGAGTAAAAAACAAATTGTTGAAAAACAAAATACTTCATAGTACGAGTTTATGTTCGTAAAATAATGATCAACAGAATGTATAAGAAAAGAAAAAGGAAAAATCACTTAAATTTACTTGACCAAACTTGAATATGCTCTACATGACCATTTTGCATACATGAGTACAATTTGTTAAATTTTCCTGTAGATCAGAGTGGGAAAACTAAAGTGGTAGATTCCATTCCTTTCCTCATATATGTAAATGTAAAATAAAGATTTTTATTTCAAAATTAAAAAAAAACATGTTCTAACGTTTGGATACCTTGACCCCTTGGGAATCTTTTGGGTTGCCATATAAAAAATGTTTTTGTGCGTATGTGTGTGTGTAAGTAAAACTATTTACTCATTGCACGTACATAAAGATGTACATGAACGCCTTTTTTAAATAAAAACATCATCTTTTATGTAAATCTGTTGCCATCGTATAGTTTTTTTTTATTATTTTAATTTTTTTCTATGACGTTACACTTTAGTACATATAACTTTTGATGTATAGAGTTATACATGGATGTATGCATGTAAAAATTTGGATGAATCCAGAAAAGTTTTTTCTAGTCTATAGACAAGGGTTTATTCTATGCATATTCTATAGATAAGTCTAATGCCTAGTCTAGAATAGTCTATTTCCTTTCATATAGACTAATATATTGTCTAGTCTATAGACTGATATATTGTCTTGTTTAAGGACTAGTCTATAGTCTAAACTATTATCTAGACTTTTGACTAGTCTATATTATAGGTTATGGTCTGATCAAGCCTTTTGACTAGTCTAAAGTCTAGACTAGCGCCTATTGTTTAATATAAAGTCTAGACTTCAGACTAGTGTATAGTCTAGATTATTTACTAGACAATAGTCTATTGTCTAGACTAAAGTCTATAGACTATTGTCTAGTCTATAAAGCCTATACGCTAGTCTTTTGTCTAGTAGAATAGTGTAGATTATTTTGCAGTATATAGTCTAGTCTATTCCCAAATATTCTGCCGTAGGTAATGAAAAGTGTTTCCACTGTAAGTAAGCTTTACTTGTAGTACTTAAAACATTATTTCAATTATAACTAACAAAACGGCAATAAATATGATATCCTTGTAATATTTGAAATATATTACTTTTATTAAAATAACCAGCAGCAAAATCACACAATACTAAGTATACAACATTTTTACAAGAAAAAAAAGAATACTTCAAAAAAATTTTGCAAGAAAAAAACTCAATAATTTTCATAAAAGCAAAATAAAAACCAAACACAAACCGATTTTTACCTAATAAAATATAAACAGACACGTATATTACGACCACTAAACTGAACAAAAATAAAACACAAAAAAAATCATATTTTCACTTAAGTGTATTTAGGTTTTTGTTGTTGTTGTTTTATATTTTACAACAAAAAAGTACTTATTCTCATATATATATAAACACATATGTATGATGTATGTATATATTTATATTTATGTATTTAGAACATTAAGATGTACACAAGTACAACCAACATCTTCTTCACCTTTAAGAAATGAGCCCCCTATAAGCAGGCAATAAGAATGTAAATAAATTTTAAGAGCTAAAACAAGCAACAACAAGAACATAAACTACAAAAAAAGCCCATGAAAATATTTTATGATCTGACACAAACACCAGCACAAATACTCATGGTAAACTTAGAAATACATAAATGCAGCAAAAGTATTTAATGTTAAACTTTATGATGAACTTAAGTGTTTGGGACAATACACAGTATAAGAATAACAGCTAGAACAATAACAAAAACTACAATAAATAAACAGTAGAAAGCAGCAAAAATAACAACAATGAGATATAAACTAACAACATGATTTTACACAGATGAGAAAGTGAAAGAAAATACATTTATTCATACTCGTACAATATACATAAACATGTGAGTAGACATTTTGTTTTCGCACGAACATAAATAGAAAACTCACAAATACACTTACACTTGATGTAAATGTTCAGCATAGAAAGGTTTTCATACCTGTGTTGCAGTTAAGACATCAAACTACAGTGGGATTGGACAACAAATTAATTAAGAACAAACTAACTACTAACTAACTAACTAACTAACTAACTAACTAACTAACTAACTAACTAACTAACTAACTAACTAACTAACTAACTAACTAACTAACTAACTAACTAAATAACTAAATAACTAAATAACTAAATAACTAAATAACTAAATAACTAAATAACTAAATAACTAAATAACTAAATAACTAAATAACTAAATAACTAAATAACTAAATAACTAAATAAATAAATAAATAACTAACTAATTAACTAACTAACTAACTAACTAATTAACTAACTAACTAAATAACTAACTAAATAACTAAATAACTAAATAACTAAATAACTAAATAACTAAATAACTAAATAACTAAATAACTAAATAACTAAATAACTAAATAAC
>NC_060953.1:14966174-14967447 GCF_022045245.1 Lucilia cuprina | reverse complement strand
GATAGATAGATAGATAGATAGATAGATAGATAGATAGATAGATAGATAGATAGATAGATAGATAGATAGATAGATAGATAGATAGATAGATAAATAGATAGATAGATTTTCAAAATTCTAACATTTCGTTAAAAACGCTGAAAAAACTTAATTCTGGAAAACTTAATATGTTTCAATAAACTTAATATGTCCTGTAAAAATGTTGTGCCCGAAAAAACTAGTATCATTTACAAATAAATCATGGTCTCTGGAATTAAAAAAAAAAACTTGTTTCCAACTAAAACCAAAACTATCACTGGTTTTATTTGTTAAATTTGTTTCTCCTTTTTATGGTCATTCATTTGTGCTCTTGTATATGTCGAAGTATTTTATAGTGTGTACGCTCATGTCTGTGTACAATTTTTTTTGTTACTAATATTTGTATTTAACTAACAATTCCATAAGATCATAAATTATATTGTATTCTTGTTGTGTTCTGTGTTGATGTTTGTGGCACCAGCATACAAATGTAGAGAATGTTCATATTAAATATATTGGTCAACAACTATTGAATAGTTACTTGTATTATATTAGTTTGCCTCTGGAAATATGTTCCTTTAAATATTTACTAAATGTTATTGTTATAGAACCATCATATTTATTTTTTTCTTTTCATGAACTTGCTTAATATTACAGTTATTTGTTGCTTTGTTTGGTTTTTTGATTTTGCTCCATATAAATATATTTTTTGATGTCATTTAAATTCGAACAGAAAATGATAATTTATGTTTAGTAAGACAATTTTTTTTTATACCAATGTGTTTGTATTTTATTTTTCTTTTTGTACCAGTAGTTATCAAAGTGATATAAATCAAGAAATCAAAACATGTTTAAATAGTGATTTAAAATTTATTATTTTTTTACTAGCTGCATTAATTTTAATGGAGTTAACTCACTTTTTTGTAATGTAATAAAATTTATTTAAATAACAATTTAAAACAATACCTTTAGAGGCGGGAAAAAGTACTAAAAAGTCTCATTTTATTGAAATAAATTTTCAGAGATAGTGTAGGATTTGTGCTTATTTTTTTGTTATTCCTGGACCGATTTTGCTGATTTTAAGCAGTAATCTTCTCGATATGTGTGTGTATAATATGTCTAATCGAATCATAGAAGATTTGGTTTCGCTTGTTAGGTGGATAGATATATAGATAGATAGATAGATAGATAGATAGATGGATAGATAGATAGATAGATAGATAGATAAGTAGATATATAGATAGATAGATAGATA
>NC_060953.1:14958407-14966074 GCF_022045245.1 Lucilia cuprina | reverse complement strand
AAATAACTAAATAACTAAATAACTAAATAACTAAATAACTAAATAACTAAATAACTAAATAACTAAATAACTAAATAACTAAATAACTAACTAACTAACTAACTAACTTACTAACTAACTAACTAACTAACTAACTAACTACATTTAAATGTTCAGAAACTCTGTTTCCTAGTGTGAGGATTGTTATTTCCGAGATCCAATTACGGATTCCTGACAGTGACAAAGAAATTGCAATAGATTCTTTTGAATCAAACTTCTGACTTGCTCATTATAAGGAGATTTGGTTTCACCAACCGCTTCATTATTCAAAGTAGCCTTATGGAATTCTTTCACCCATATTTTTAGTTCATCTTTCGTTTCGCCGAGTGATTTAGCAATCGTCATATTATTTACCTTGAGCTGGCTTCACTTTAATACTATTACATTCGCCCTTTCATTGTCGACTATGCCCCAATGGCCTGCTACCCATATGGTAACTATTTTAACGTACCATATTTTAAATGAAAAAGTATCACTAGGCCCCTTTGTCGAGTCTCGACAGACGAGATTATCTCTAGGTTCAATAAAATATTGAAAAAGTACCAAAAAAGTACCAAAAAAATTCACTCTCAACTAACATTCACATTCAATCAACATTACAAAAAAATGTGTCTATCGCTCCCACTGTGCAACATAAAGACAAACATGAACACTTGTTCTATTATGGATTTATGTAGTTAACAACTAACAACATTTATGTAACAGTATGTATTTAACTAAAATACATACTTAATTTTAACGTAAAATACATTGGTATAAATTAAATACACAGGTTGTAGATGAAAACAGTCTTTCACTTTGTATGAAAGAAGTATATGAGTTTAAAGCAGTAGTGGGCACCAAAAGAGAAAGAGAGAAATTGCAGAAAAACGGCAATTTTTCATTCAATCTATACTTAAAGAAATACTTAAAGAGAGATTAGTTTAAACATTGCTATTGATTTACAAGTATTTCAAAGAAAAATAGTTTTATTATTTTATACAACTGCAAATAAATGACAACTTTCCTTGCAAAAACAATTGTGGATGAGTTAGTTTCTAATACAAGGATGTTTAAATCTAATAATATTAAGCTATAAATAAATGACCAACTCTAGGATTAGGTCATACACAAAAGGAAACCAATAAGCATAAAGATTTTCATGCATACATGTATAATTCTAGTAAATAACTAAATAAAATGTTTATTAGTTTTAAATGGCAATAATAAAACTGTAAATAACAATAAGAAATGTTGTACATTCTGTACATTTAATTTAAATGCATTTACTAAGCTAAATGTAAATGTCAGGTAAAATTTATGTTTAAGATTTTAAAAGTACATTTTTGTAGAGCAACTGAAATGTTAAACATGTTTAAATCGGTTATTTATGAAATTTTTCAAGAAATATTTTAGAAATTTAGCAAAATCCTAAGTACATGCCATCAATTAGTTGCAATATTTTAATTGAATAAAAACATATGAAATAGTGTGACGTATGATAAATATTTAATTATATTTTAATTAAATATTAGTCATACGTATTGTTAACATTGAAATTATCGTTAATTCAACTGTATATGTTACATTGAAATTATTTTAAACAAAGCCATAATTCGTTTTTATCAGTTATGATAGGTTTACTGTTTAGGTTGCAAACAGCAGTTTTGAAGGTAATGAATCTATAGAAACAAGCAATTTCATGTAACAAACTTTTATCCAACATCAAAAGGGGTTAGGGTTGCCAGCCTGGCTGGACTGACTGGATTGTCCAGCTTTTTTGATACTTGTCCATTTTCAAGCTAAAATTTAATTTGTCCAGCTAAATAAAATATTTTTAGTACATTGCAATAATTATACACTACAGCACTTTAGTGGGGAGGGCATATTGGATTTGTGCTGATGTTTGTAACATACAAAAATATTCATCCTAGATCCACCTTAAAGTATACCAATCGGCTTAGAATCGTTTTCTGAATCGATTAAGCTATGTCCGTCCGTACGTCTGGCTGACTGTCCATGTAAACCTTGTACGCAAGGTAAAATTTAATTTGTCCAGCTAAATAAAATATTTTTAGTACACTGCAATAATTATACACTACAGCACTTTAGTGGGGAGGGCATATTGGATTTGTGCTGATGTTTGTAACATACAAAAATATTCATCCTAGACCCACCTTAAAGTACACCAATCGGCTTAGAATCGTTTTCTGAATCGATTAAGCTATGTCCGTCCGTACGTCTGGCTGACTGTCCATGTAAACCTTGTACGCAAGGTACAGGTCGCAATTTTCAAGATAATTTGTCACGCACGTTTTATTTAACAAGGACGAAGCCTATTGAAAATGGTTAAAATCGGTCCATTTTTTTCACCTAACCCCCATAGAACAGAACCCCCTGAAAAGGGCTTCTGAGCTTATAATTATGTTAAATATACAGATATATCGATAAAATACGGCACAACTAAGTTTATAGAGGTCTTGATGACCCTGCCAAATTTCATAAAGATCGTGCCCCATTTGACCCTAGCTCCCATACAAAGTCCTCTTCAGAAAATTACTTGAATGTCCCAAATTAACTTAAGGTACGTTCACACCTATCAAATATTTGACGTTTTTTATCAAATATTTGTTTGCTGTAATGTGAACACAAAATATTTTTGAAGAGCATGCAAAATATCAGCTTTTTTGTCGTGAAACATTTTTACTTTTCAACCTACAAATATTTTCTTAGTGTGAACAAAATGTGAACACCAAACATGAAACATTTTTGTTAAACGTTATAGAAACAATATAATAATATATTCATAACTGGTGTAAGGTATCATATAGTCGACCACGCCCGACTATACTTTATTACTTGTTTTCATGTTATCTTTGTCAAATCATATTAGCCAACTCTGATTGTACATTTGTTATACAACTATGTTATGATTTCCCTCTTCTATCATCATGTCTCAACACTTGAACAGCTGAATGTCGTAATAAATATTAGGTCTGTTCGCATACTCGATAATTTGTAACAATTTGCAACAATTGTTATTGGATTCCGTTCGCGTACTTTCGAAAACTTGCAACAAGAGTGTAAGAGAGCGGTAAAAATTACAGTTCGTTGATTTTACTGAATATTTTTTCCCCAGTAAAAAATATCCAACTTATATCTACAACATATGTTTGATTTGTCAATATGTAAACAAACCAAAGAAATCAAAAATTTGCTAAATTTTAATTTTTTGAAAGAAATATATAAATTAATAACACACGAATATTAAAAAATTATTTGTAATTATATTTATTTTAAATTTATTTATCATAAATTAGTTTTTAAAAGAGTTTATTGTCGTATCATGAAGTTTTAAAACAATAATATATTTTTAATAATACTACATGTTTTGTTAACTTTAAATATCCATTTATTTATAGGAAAAATCAAAGTTACAATTATTTGTTTTTAGTGTTTTGTTAGCGATTGAGATTTCAGCAAAAGGGATTACCAATAATTGTTTATAAAAAAAATAAAAAAAAATTGGATTTCGCGTATTTTTTTGGATATTTTTTTTGATTGAGAGTAAATTAAAAATTACTCTATATCATAAAGTTACTGTATATTTCTTACAGGAAAGTACGCGAAAAGACCTATTATTGCGAGCGATAGTAAATTTCTTTACATACAGCTTACGTACTTATGATTTTTAAAATTTAAATGGAGCTTTTTCACATCTTTTGCTCTAAAAAGTAAGTTAACGATGTGATCGGGGAAAACTAAAAATATATTCATACTCTGTGGACTATAGCAAAACGGAATTGGTATATGATATGATTGGTATATGCATTTTTTGGTGTATCACTGTGAAACTATTTACACAAAACCAAAATTAGCATTTTCTCAGTATTTTTTATGTCCAGCTTTTTTTGTTTTGTCCAGCTTTTTAAAGCCTAATGTCCAGCTTTTTGCAAATCGGTATCTGGCAACCCTATGTGGCACCCAGATCAGTTTCACCATTAGGCCGATCTACGTCGTTTTCTTGTCCGGAATATATTTCAAAGTTGTAGGCAAATCCAAAAACACCGGCTAATACAAAAAGTTTAAATTTATGGGGCTTCATTGGCATAAATTACTTCATGTAGTGCCTAACTTTTGTAGAACACATTTGTTCATCAATAGAAAGATGTTCATCTAATGATACATTATTAAACTTTGCTTTCAAATGTTCAATTATTGGTCTTATTTTATGGAGTCTGTCTCTTCCGAATTCTTCATTGTTGTTAAAATGTATGTTTTGACGATTTTTTTCAAAAGTTTTTGAAGACATTGTACTGCTTATAGGTGAGAATCCAAGCTTCTCACTCCAATAAGACCTAATGTTGGGCATGTGCATGTGAACTAGTGACATATACAAAACAATTCCAATATATTGTCTTATGTCTGATTCAGTAAACGTTATTGATCGCTCTGGATTCTTTTTTGTATGGTAAAAATTTGTTTCTTCGACTATTTTTACTATCAAATGGTGTGAAAAAAATAACAAAAGAACTGATATGGAGTTAATAAAGTTGACAATTCTCCATGTATTTCAGAAACTCCGTGGAAATGTAATTGTCCTGCGTCGATATTCAAATACTTCTTTTCCCATTTTATGTTTTTAAACTTTGTTGATGAAGATATACTGGGCTTTTTTATTATTGAAATTAATAATACTTACATTAGTTTAATCAAAAATTAATTTTAGTTGTTGAAATATCATTTAGAAAGTTTTAAAAATACAAACCGAAAATCGGACTTTTTTGCAAAAACAGGTGTTCATCTTTACCAACGACAAAAATGTGCAAAACAACGATTTCTATTTAATTTTTTCAAGTTCAGATAACCAGATGTTGTAAAACAGTGTTAAACCAATGGCCCTAATGTGCAAAATTGCGTTTTTGTACCTAAAAAGTATTTTTTTTTTATTAAAAAACGGTTTGTTGCCAAATGGCAACAGTATGCATTTAAGGGTTAAACTATTTTAATGTCTTCCCCCTGATTCCGTTTCTGTCTAGTATACAAATTAAGTTGTCGTGCGACAACGTATCAAATGCCTTGCTAAAATCAATAAATAATACTAAATAATACAGTGATAGTTTTTGCTTAGACAAGAGGTAATATAATGGGAAAAGTTGGCAGGTAACTTATTACTACTCATTCCTTTCTGGAAACCAAATTGATTAGGGTTAATAATGTAATATTTTTCTAAATAATTTTGTAGCCTACGGGACAACAACTTCTTCCAACACTTTTTCAACAACTGACAGAATAGATATAGGTCGATAGTTATTGCAGTCAGAGTTGCAACCACTTTTGTAAATGGGACTTATTATAGATGCTTTTAGGATGTTTGGCACGATAGCATTATCTAAGCTAAGATTAACAATTTACTTATCACTGGGGTTATAATGTTAGCATTATTTTTCAATCTTTTGGCCTTATTTGTCAAAACCGGCGCCTTTGTTGACATTCAATGATTTTAATATGTATATTGTAAATTTCATTTTCATCGGTATGGGATAGATACATTGAGTTTTGTTTGGTTGTTTTTATATTGTTTAATGCTTTCATTTTGGAGTTATAAATGATGTTTTTAACATTATCATTGAATTTTAATGCAAAGCAATTTAAGATGTTTTCCAGACTGTTATGTTTAAAGTTTTTTATTATAAGTTCTTCGATATTAATTATTTTTTTATCGACAATTTCATTACTTATTTGCCAAGTAGCACAAATATCATTTCTATTTTTCTATAAATTTTAGACGATAAAAGTTATTTTTCGCATAAATTATTCTTTTGTTTAAATTGTATATTGTTTATATTCTTTTTAATTTTTTTTTAATTGTTTTATTATTTTTCCACTTTTTGAAAAGTTTATCTCTGATATCACAGTATTGAACTAGTTCTTCAGATATCCATGGATTAGAAGATCTTTTTTTGAATGTAAATTTAGTTTGATATAAACTATTATAAATTTCACCAATTTTTTCGCGTAATGTGTCATATAAGTCATTCCTGTTTTGATTTATTAATGGATTCCAGTTTGATTCTCTTATTTTTTTATTTACTAATAGATTATTTAATCTCGACCCCTGATTGTTATAGTTTTCCAAACCCTGGTTGTTTATATTTAGATTGTTTATAGAGTAGAAGAGAGAGTAATGATCAGATACTGTTGTTATCTATATATCTATCTATCTATCTATCTATCTATCTATCTATCTATCTGTCTATCTATTTATCTATATATCTATCTATCTATCTATCTATCTATCTATCTATCTATCTATCTATCTGTCTTCAAAAGACCAACGTTCGGTTATGTACATGTTGTCTTAGAAACCAAGAGGAACCTAGGGAATGCATATGATAAGCTGGATAAGCTGGACATTGGGCTTCAAAAAGCTGGACAAAACAAAAAAAGCTGGACATAAAAAATTACTGAGAAAATGCTAATTTTGGTTTTGTGTAAATAGTTTCACCAAAAAAATACAGGGGTTCTCATATACAAATTCCGTTTTGTTATAGTCCACAGAGTATGAATATATTTTTAGTTTTCCCAGATCACTTCGTTAACTTACCTTTTAGAGCAAAAGATGTGAAAAAGCTCCATTTTTGAAGTTTTAAATTTTAAAAATCATAAGTGCGTAAGCTGTACGTAAAGAAATTGACTATCTCTCGCAATAATAGGTCTTTTCGCGTACTTTCCTGTAAGATATATACAGTAACTTTATGATAGAAAGATTTTTAATTTACTCTCAATCAAATAAAAAATATCCGAAAAAATACGCGAAATCCAATTTTTTGTTTATAAACAAAGATTGGTAATGTCCTTTTGCTGAAATCTCCATCGCTAACAAGACACTAAAAAACAAATAATTCTAACTTTGATTTTTCCTATAAATAAATGGATATTTAAAGTTAACAAAACATGTAGTATCATTAAAAATATATTAAGGGTACTCATTTAAACGTTCAAAACTCAAAACACTCAGAGTTGGCTAACATGATTTGACAAAGATTTCATAAAAACAAGTAAGAAAGTATTGTCAGGCGTGGTCGACCATATGATACCCTACATCAGTTATGAATATTAAATGTAATTTGTTTTTTATATTAAAGCATTTATCTTCAATATTCCCTTGTTCCGATACATTTAAGCAATTTATGGATGAAAAACTAATTTTCTGAAAGAGGCTTTATATGGGGGCTAGGGGCAAATATGGACCAAACCCGATAAAATTTTGTGAATATATTTACATTTACATAATATTTTATTGTGCTGAATTTCATCGCGATATTTGTGTTTATAAAGCTAAGTTCAGACCTGTAAAATATTTGGTCCAAATATTTGTAATAAAATATTTATAAAGTTGCGTCAAATAAATGCAATATTTATTTCATGTTCAGACTTGAATAAATATTTAATGGTATTGTTTTATCAAATAGTGCAAAAATAATTTGGTTCAAACACATACATGTTTTGCAGCCACAGTATATCGTATATTTTCATGCAAAAAAAAAAACAATTTGGCAATTTGTTTTAATTTTAACTATTTTTATTAGGTTTAAAATTAAATTTTTATAATAAAAGTGTATAATATTAATATATAACACGATTGA
>NC_060953.1:14941258-14958307 GCF_022045245.1 Lucilia cuprina | reverse complement strand
TATCCGATTACGTTCTCATTATAACAAATTATCTTATCAAATTTCAAAGTAATTACAATCAAAACAAACAGTTTAACTTAATGATTGTTTATTTATTTAAGACTAAATTATAATAACATGTAATAATATCACATATTTATTACTCAATATAAACATTTTCTTAATTAATACTTATTAAGAATTTATTATTTAGCATAAATACTAATAGTAAAGCGTATAATATTAATAACACTCTCTGGGTGGGTATAAGTGGGTTGGTCAGTAGTATATCTTTTCTATATTCATTCCAAATATATATTTATGTATATTGCTTGCAATTTGAATTTATGGTTTTATTTTCATTACAATAAAACCCAAAAAAATGAAAACATTTTCCCAGACAATAAACAAAATAACTCTATATATGTTTTGCAATAGAGTTAGATATTTAAGGCTGAAACCGAAACTAAAATTGTTTGACATACATATTTGTTTTGTTTATTTTGTTAAATTTATTTGGGCATTTTTTTTATATTTTTATTGTCTATAAATTTCAGAATATATTCAATTTTCATCATTGTTTCTTTGTATTATTTTGCCAAATGATTTAACAAAACAATAATTTCCGCAAATTAAACACATTGTTTGTTATTAAATGCACAAAAAAAAAAGAAAAAAAATATTTAAGAAAAACTCTTTGAGGCAAATCATTTTATTTTGCAAAAAAATTCCCCCAGGACAATGATATAGTGAAAAAAAAAAAAAAAAAAAAAAGAAACAATGATATAAAGCACAAAGGTAGGCAATCAAATTTAACAATTTATATATAGAATTATTTAGCAAACAATAGCCTTAAACATTTACGTTTATTGTGGATATTTTATTATTTATTTTTTTTTTGTATATTTCTGATAAAAGAAAAAAACTGAAATATAAACAACTAAACAAAACTCTTGTTTTCATGTGAATATGAAATAAGTTAAACTTTAACGGAAATGAAAATGATTATGTCATTTGCCAACAAAAGTCGCAATATTTTTGGCAGAAAATGTTATTTATACAATACATACGCTTCTAACAGTTCGTATGTACATATATAATTTTAATAAAATAAACATTTGCTATATTCAGATCAGCAATTATAAAACATCTAATTTTTATGTTGATTTTTCACAACCAAAATTTATGACCAAATATCCACAAGGTACCTCAGAGAATTTTAGAAGAAAAAAATTAAATGAAAACAGAAATTTTTTGTTTATAAATTTAGATTTAAATTTCTTTATAGAAAAACTAAATATGCATTTCAATTATCACATTAATTGTATAAAATATTAAATTTGTGAAAATGTACTTTTTCCAATTATAGAAATGGTTAAAGCAATAAATATTAGTAATTGAACCACAATGAATAAACTATTAACTAACTAACTAACTAACTAACTAACTAACTAACTAACTAACTAACTAACTAACTAACTAACTAACTAACTAACTAACTAACTAACTAACTAACTAACTAACTAAATAACTAAATAAATAAATAACTAAATAACCAAATAACTAACTAAATAACTAACTAACTAACTTACTAACTAATTAAATAACTAACTAACTAACTAACTAACTAACTAACTAACTAACTAACTAATTAACTAACTAACTAACTAACTAACTAACTTTCAAACTAACTAACTAACTAACTAACTAACTAACTAACTAACTAACAAAATAACAAAGTAACTAAAAAATTAAAAAAAAACAAAATAACTAAACAACTAAATAACAATAACTAAATAAATAAATAACTAAATAACTAAATAACTAAATAACTAAATAACTAAATAACTAAATAACTAAATAACTAAATAACTAAATAACTAAATAACTAAATAACTAAATAACTAAATAACTAAATAACTAAAAAACTAAATAATAACTAAATAACTAAATAACTAAATAACTAAATAACTAAATAACTAAATAACTAAATAACTAAATAACTAAATAACTAAATAACTAAATAACTAAATAACTAAATAACTAAATAACTAAATAACTAAATAACTAAATAACTAAATAATAAATAACTAATAACTAAATAACTAAATAACTAAATAACTAAATAACTAAATAACTAAATAAACTAAATAACTAAATAACTAAAATAACTAAATAACTAAATAACTAAATAACTAAATAACTAAATAACTAAATAACTAAATAACTAAATAACTAAATAACTAAATAACTAAATAACTAAATAACTAAATAACTAAATAACTAAATAACTAAATAACTAAATAACTAAATAACTAAATAACTAAATAACTAAATAACTAAATAACTAAATAACTAAATAACTAAATAACTAAATAACTAAATAAATAACTAAATAACTAAATAACTAAATAACTAAATAACTAAATAACTAAATAACTAAATAACTAAATAACTAAATAACTAAATAACTAAATAACTAAATAACTAAATATGCTTGTGACTATGACCACTAACTAACATTCACTTGCAGCTGTAATTCTTCAATAGCACTGTGGTTCAATTAGCCAATGAAATTGTGCTGATTTTAATTATATCCTACAACACTTTAGTGGGAAGGTTATATTGGGATTGTGCTGATGTTTGCAACGCCCAATAATATTGGTCCTATACCCATCTCAAAGTATACCAATCGGCTCAGAATCATTCTCTTTAATTATAGGGCCACATTTGATCCTTGTCCCTAAAAACGCCCCCCTTCAAAATTTAGACTTCATTGTACACAGTTTTATTCAACAGTAAATGGCTTAAGTATATCTGAAAACTAAATCACGTTTTTCTTTTTGTAACAGGTGTAGGGTATTAATTATATGTTCGGCTTCGACCGACTATTATTTTTTACTTGTTTTATTTGTGTAACCTTGGTTTCAATGTGGTGGGTCCATGTTTTTTCCCTACCATTTATCCAATTGGCAGAAAGAAGTAAGTCTAGAGTTGTTTAGAAGCTATTGAAGGGTTTTCATATATGGTTACAAAAGTGGTATAGGCAGCAAATATGGATGAGTGAGTCAATGTGCTTATGGGCATGTCTGAAGTATATATACAAATATATAGGATAGGTGCATAGAATACTCCTCTGGCGTACTGCACCAGATATTTTTCTACTTGAAGATGTCACATCTTTAGATCTAAATTGAAAATATTTTAAATATGGGAAGGTATCGTGTCACTTCTTCATTATTTTCTGAATATTTTAAATGAATGCTTGCAATCAAGAAAAATGCTTAAATGGTAGTTTAGAAGAGTTTAAAACACTCCGTTTTAATCAAAATAGTTAGTTTCTTAAAATGAATTTAGTTCAGGACTTCTATAAAGCGTTGTTAGATTAAAGTTTTAAACTTTTGGTTAATAATGACTGTTCTTTTTCCCCAGTTTATCTAGTACAGTCATAATGATGTTGTATAGAAATTTTCCTTTGATTAGAACACATAAGCATAGGTAACAATCTTTCTACTTCTAGATTTAAATAGATTTTGGATGCCGTTAACCTATAGTATACATAGAGGAGGCAATGAAACACCCTATAATGCCCCCTGTTTTGGGCCATTCATCAAGAATACAAGTAAATCGACATTATCATAGAACACGTCCATATCCTAGTTTTTTTGCAAATTTAATTGAATTATCTTCAAAATTGCGTCCTGTAGTTCGATTACAAGGTTTACATAGACGGACAGACGAACGGACAGAAGGACGGACAGACGGATGGACAGAGGGACGGATATCGACTCAGAAAATGATTCTGAGCCGATTGGTATACTTTAAGGTGGGTATAGGACCAATATTATTGTGCATTACAAACATCAGCACAAACTCAATATACCCTCCCCACTAAAGTGGTGTAGGGTATAAAAAAGTAAAATAGCCGGAAATATCAATGATACGCCATGGATACCCAAATAGTAAATTAACAAACCAGCAACATGCAGAAAGAAGGATATAAAACTCACACACACATACACATTTTCATTAATTTTACTCACACATATACAACATTTATCAATAAATGCTAGCGTAAATAGACTTTCTCACATGCCTGAATGTCTGTTTGTTTGTTTGTATGTTTGGTTTATTTCTTTCACTTGCCTCTACTTTGTGTCGATTCTGTTTGACAACTACAAACAAACTATAGTTTGTGAAAACTTATTTGTTTGTTTGTTTGTTTATACAATTATTATAGTTTCGTTTCCTTTTGCTCTTTCCAGCTTTGTTGCTTTTATTTTTGGTTTGTTTTAAAAAATGTAGCCATAAATGGTCAGAACTCACACATATTCATATTATTTGCTTTGTTTACTATGTGTGGGTTTTGTGTATTTTTGTTTTATTAAAACCAAAAGTAAATGTTTGAAAAACATAAATTCACACGTACATAATAGTAAAAGTAAATTGAAATATGGAAACTGAAAAAGTGTGAGTGTAGGTATTTAGTTTTTTTATATATTTTAATTATTTAAAATAAGAAAAAATTTAAAATATTTTAAAGCGAAAATGGTTTTATAACCTATTCTACTAGAGAAGTAAGGATAATGTATAGTGTGTTTTATAAGCTTTTTACAAAACGCCTAAAAATTATATACTTATGGTATTATTATACCCTACGCCACTTTAGTGGAGAGGTTATGAATGTCGAGCACCTTCCTTGACGGCCTTATCTCACGGTGGTCCTTTTCATCTACTGGGAAGATTTGAGACGGTCTACCATGCGATCCTGAATTCCTCTATGAAGAACTCAGGTAGCATTTTTTGTACATGGATGTCCGGTCCATGTACAAGCACTTTGTTGAAGTACTCGAGCTATCTAATCTCTTGCCATAGCAGCCCCGTTGCGGAATGACAGGCCGCATAGGATTAAATCCCCAATGCGTACCCCGACAAGGAAAAAGCAATCACTGGTTTAAAGTCAATCAATCTTCCGGCAATAACCACCCTTATGATGTAATGAAAGAATGGCATTATTCAAAATGCAATTAACATCATCTAATGACCCATTCCAGTGCATTCCTTAACCTCTTTAAGCCCGCACAACCACAGTACTGAGATGGCTCTGTTGACAAATAGTCGCGCAGCATGTATCAATATATCCTGTTGAGATGACAACAGCACCGAAGAACTTCCCCGAAGCGTAAAAAGGCATACTAAATCAGTATTAATCTCCAATATATGTAGACTTTCCCGATCTTTCACCAATTTTAGCATCAGTTCCATTCACATGATCATAAAGATCGATCTACGGGATGACAGACAAATATTGAATACTGACCTGACAATTCCCCAGCATATACTGGCGTCCCACTACATGACCGTTAAGATATACGAATCGGGTTTAGGAATCCAGCATATGCTGCTTTGTACACAGACCTGTTCGAAGAGAGATTTAACCTGTGATTTTGGGTATCAAACCACAGTCACTACGTGGATACCGTAGGAACCTCAAACAACAGACCAGCCATGACATAGTCCTGTGAGCAACTGGCCAGCCGTAGTGCCAGATTATATGGTGCTCTGGTTAGACCTCATGCAAATCATTCCGAAGCAAAGCCAAGAATACATTTGACATCACCAGTTTAAAGTCCCGGCAGACCAGAGGTATTGGTAGCACCTCTTTACCCCGGGATTGCAATAAACCATGATGGAGATTTCATCATGGAAACATGAACCCGGGCGGAGTGGGGAGGGTAGCTGAAGTTTGTAACATACGAAAATATTCGTCCTATACCCAACTCGGATTTGAATCGTTTTCTGAGTCGATAAAGCGATGTCCGTCCGTCCGTCTGGCTGGATGGCAGTCCATGTAAACCTTGCGCACAAGATAATTTGATGAAATTTGGCACACTCAAGGACATAGCCTTTTGAGAATGGAAAAAATTGGTCCATTATTTCGCCTAGCATCATACAACCGTACCCCAGAATAGGGCCATTTTTTAACATACTGGTATAGGGTATCATACTTGTGGTTTCTAAAACATTGTATAATCTTGTTTTTTTCTTTAAGCTTTCTTAAGTTTTAAATAACTTTAGATTTCTGTAAAATATAAAAAAATTTCTATAAAATATTTCCATTAATGTTAATTGTATTTTTGACCATTTAATAAACTACCAAATATCCATTAACATTTCCATGGCCACAAGCATATTTCCAGCAACCATATACCAACATGTTCAAGGTCAGCATTGAAATCAATTTCAATGAGTTTACAAATCAATATCAAAACTAAACTAAAACTTGAACGAATATTAACATCCCAGCAAAAACTAGTTAATAACATTCAATTGTAATTACTTATCTAACAACATACTTTTCATTGGCCACTATATATAGTCTGGATTACAGAGAAGTAGTCTAGTAAGGTTTTACTTATAATGTATAAATACTTTCACATTCATTTGTCCTCTTCACTCTGAAGCTAATAAAAGTTTTTGTTGGTTTTAAATTTTGAAAACAAAACTTTATTGTTTTAAACCAAACAAAATACATATGTATATAAAATAAAAAAATGTGCAAACAAAATCCTTTAAACATTTCAAGGATTTAAGTTTGTTGAATTGAATTTCTGTTTGTAGAATATTATTTGAATTATTGAGTATTAATTTGAGTGTTTTTACGTATGAATACTTTTTTTGTTTAGAAATGTTTCTAACAAATATTTATTAAACATTATTGCCAATTCATTTAACTTTAAGTGTGTTTTATATAAAATTTTGCTATAATTTTGTTTTTTTAACATATTTTTTTCTATAAAAACATTATAAACTTAAGCGATTTTATTATAATGAGAATTTAATAAAGTTAAAAAAATATGTTGCATGGTTTATAAATTAATGAAATTTAACATTAGTTTAGTATGGCAGGAGGATGTATACTACAGCAAATGTGAAGACCTCTATCGGGCCAGTTGTGCGTTCCTTTTAATGAATTGACGTAAATCCTTGGAATCTTTTAATCAATGTTTGTGAGATCTAAGGTCTTACTTCGATGAATGCCTGACATTGGCATTAAAGATGCTGCAGAGTTTCACTGACCTTTTCACATGCTCCATATTCGTGTGGAACCGCACGTTCAATTTTCTATAGCTGTACCCATAATACGGTGTGTCCACTCAGAATGAAGTCGAAGTGGTTTACGTGGCATATGGCATATGCGTGGTACCTTATCTCTCGGTGGTAATTTTTCAACCACTTGGTGATTAAAAAGTAAATAACTCACCACTGTCCCTTTGAGTTTCTTACACGCAGGATGCAATTTTTGTTCATGGATATACCGGTCCATGTACAAGCACTTTGCTCAAGTACTCGAGCTATCTAATCCTTGCTTAAGTACTAGAGCTATCCACTCAGAATTAAGTCGAAGTGCTTTACGTGATTTCCTGGCATGTTGCCCTATCTCACGGTGGTACTTTTTCAACTACTGGGTGATTAAAAAGTAAACAACTCACCACTGCCCTTTGTGTTTCTTACACGCAGGTTGCATTTTTGTACATGGATTAAGCCGGTCCATGTACAAGCACTTTGCTGAAGTACTCGATCTATCACGTTGGAGAAAGATAGGTGTCATCAGCAAGTTCAATCTACACCGACATAATCTTTTGCCATAGTAGTCACGTTGGAGAAAGATAGGTGTCATCAGCAAGTTCTATCTAGGCCGAAACACGGATTATATTAATTGACAAGACTTTATTTCAATAGTCACAAGGACCCACTGTGAGCATACATCAACCATATTGGAAAATCGCTTATAAAAGAGAGAGCAGTGACCTTGTACCACGTCCATTCTTCCCATCTTGTTAGATTGAATATTCTAACACATCACTCCACCAACTCCATCCGTCAAATCCATCAGTTACTCCATTCTCTCTATAGAATGTATCAGTCTTTTAACCAAGCGACCCTCTTCCCGCGATTTTGGTTTTAACCACAGCCACTACGTGGATCCCAAAGCAACCTTAACCAACTGACCAGCCAGGACATAGTCCTGCGGGCAACTGGCCACCAGTAGTACCAGATTATGTGGTGCTCTGGTTCGACCTCTTTTCAATTTATGCAAGAACTAGACCAGGTAGGAAATTATCAACACCAATTTATAGTCCCGGAAGAGCACAGGTATTGGTAGCACCTATCTACTCCGGATTGCAATACACCATGATGTGAAACTCATCAAGGAAACATGCCCGGGGGTGTGTCTCACAATATGTACCGTCAGAATATGTGGTCATTTTGAGCAGATTTCTTATTTTGCTCTCATCATGGTCATTTTATAATTAAGACCTGTGGGCGCCATATTTATTCTAATCTAATGTACGCATTCCTCTCTTGGTCGGTCTTCCGTCTGGAAGCTGGTGTTAAGAGTAGAACGCCAGGCCCGCTTTGTCCTCAAATTTAGAGCAATAGGTATTTGTTGTAAAGTTTCGTTTGACCAAGACATTCTTTCAAGGGATCAGAGTTTCAAAGTTTCTTACATATTCTGTGTCTCGTATGCGATTAGACACGTGAATTGACTTCCAATGTGTCTAGTATACACTGAGGGTTTGCAGTGGAATATGTACAGAGCCTTTGTTGAAGTAGTACACATGGAACTACTAATACTAAAGCAGCATGTACGCTCAAGTCCCTATAAAAGTTCTATATTAATATTTTTGTCCAAAGAAATCCACCATATTATTGAAGCCCAATTTGACTTTTATAAAGCCAAGGAGACAAGGAGGACTAAATCATAATTTCATGGCCGAAATTTTCCTACATATCTGTTATCTTTTTGTACAGGAAACAGGGTTAATTATACTTAGAAATGTTTGTCCTTCTTTTGAAAAGATAGACCTCCGCTTTTGCCGAGTTAGCATTAGGGCCTCTCAGTTAGGCCCAGTTCAAGGCCGATTTCAGAGCCTTCTCTGATCTTCTTCGCAAGTAATTTGGATCCTTAGAAGCATTACGACATCGTATGCATAGCAGAAAGGTTTAAGTCCTAAGGAGCTTTTAACTTAAAAATGTTTGTCCTTCTTTTGAAAAGACAGACTTCCGCCTTCGCCGGGTTAGCATTAAGGCCTCTCAGTTAGGCCCAGTTCAAGGTCAATTTGAGAGACTTCTCTTGTTTTCTTCACAAGTAATTTGGATCTTTAGAAGCATTATGACATCGTATGCATAGCAGAAAGGTCTAATTCCTAAGAAGCTAATAATAGTAGTAACTCAGAGAAGACATGACAAAATGCTACTCTGTGTAGTACAGTGAACTACAATCAATCTGTTCCTTAACAAAATAGTTGATCCAGTTACGGAGCATCCAGTCAACATATAACTGGTCTAAGGATGGTATATGAGCATCACTGTTTACGTTATTGAATGCGCCGTTGATGTCATTGCTAATCTCTAGTGTCTAAAGGATTCACCTATGTGGTGGATAACTTCGTTTGACGCGGTTTCCACAGATTTAGATCTTCGTCTGATATACTGATTTTAAATATGCTATTGATTATCCTTTACAAGATTTCAAGTAGGAAGGACATAAGACTTGACGTGAGAGATAGAAGTAAACCTATTCCGTATCCATTTGCAAAAGTGATGGGCAAATGGCATCCGGTCCTGCAGCTTTATATAGAGTGCAAAGCTTTGGATTGCCTCCTTAACCATGCCAGGTGTAAATGTTTATAAACAATGAATGTTCTTGGCAAAATTTTATAGAGAGATGAATAATAATATATACAATAGAAAGAAGAAACAAAATTTCTATATAAAATACTAAAAAAAATTAAATGACAAACGTTAAAGGGGTCCCAATGTGTGTCCCTACTGTTGCGCCTTGTGGCGGTTATTGGTTATTGGCAGGAATTGTAATTTTTGTCCGCTGTGCAGGGCACAGCTTATGAATATAGCCATTTTTAAGCTGTTTTGTCTTGAGTGAATTATCTTCATTCACTCTGTTATTTAGCAACAAATAATGTGTAATTAATGTATACTTGCAAATAAATAAGAAATTTCTGTTATAAAGAAAGAAAAAAAAACCTCAAGTTTGAAACGACTTCAAAATGTTTTGTAAACTTTTTATTGGTTAATTAAGTTGTGTATAAGAAGCCTTGAATATTTTGTACGAGTCGCTGTTAAAAAACTTAATGCTTTTTCTAACATAATTATAGACCCAACAGCGCACAGTGGTATTAAAAAAAGATAAAAAAATAAAATCATTTTAAAACTTCTAGAAAGTTTCTACGATTTTAATAAAATTTCATGTTCACAAAGAGAAAGTGTTGTGGAGTTTGAATATTAAATTTCAACTTCAACTTCCCACCAGGAGCTTAGTTAGATGTTAGCAAAGTAGGTTCCCTTGAGTATGTTAAATTTTATAAAATTATCCTTTTTTCATTTACTTTAAGACCAAAATTCTCAAATCGCAGGAATGTTATTAAGTTATAGTAACCCATTTTAGATGACCCAATATGTTGTTAATTATCTTGCAAAGATTTTTAATAATCCCGCTCCTGGTATGTTTGTTATGGCCGAAAAACTAAAAGTTAAAATTTTTGGAATTTTTCATAAATATTTTGGGAATTAAGAAATTTTAATTTTTTTTATTAATATTAAATTTTTAATAAAAAATTTTATATAACTATACATTTTTGACAAAAAATATTTATAAATAGACATTTTATTTACATTTTAAAATGTTTGTTTGTGCATAAATTAACAAAAACAATTTTTTTTCATATTTTTTTGAAAAAGTCTTCTATGAATTTCTGAAATTTTAAAAATTTATAATTTTCTAAAAACTAGACTTAATTTCCAATCGATTGATATATAAAACGTTTACTTTGTGTACTTTTAACATCTAAAATTAATGGGGAAACATTAACATCTCTTGATAAAATTGTGACATCAACAATTAAATATTACGCATACGTCGTGTATGTCAAAATGTCAAAGAACCAATTTAACCATGAGATATGTTAAACGAAAAGAAGGCTAAGATGAAGTCATGATTAAGGGACAATTCGAAACAGAAATCAATTACTAATTTCATAATTGTATTAAAGTATTCACTTTTTTTGCTATTTACAAAAGTGTTGCATAGTTTTGGGCAAAAATTTTAACAAAATTGTAAAAGAGACTGTTTTATAATATCTAAAGCAGTTATGATATATTTCGAATAATTTCCAAAATAAAAGGTTTTTTAACCACTGTACAATGGCAACAATTACCATTATAAAAATAAAGAACTTAATTAATAACTTACCAAACTCTTTTTTTTCAATTTGTAATTAAGTATTATTGTTGTTATACGGACCTAAAAGAATTTTCTAAATTCTTGTGTTTGTGACATCTGGTATTAATAAATTAAAGACAAATAGAAGGAAAAACAAAATACCAACTGAAGCATATTCTAAATCCCTCTACATTGAACTTGAGCTGGATGAAAATAAAAGTTTAATTGTTTTTCTAAAATAACTGAAAAAATGTCATAATAATTTGTGAACCTTTAATGGGAAATTAATAAGTTTTTAGGAAGGGGACAATTTTCCATTGTAGAAGATTGTATGTGTAAGACACTTACATTAAATAAATGATGTGACAAGGATTTTGTGTATTTAAAGGATTAGAAAACCAAGGCAGCCTTGTTAAGTCTGCGGAGGGAGTAAATGGTTAATTGCTTAAGTCAAATATTTGCTGAAAGAGATAATTTATTAAATAAAATTATGTCGAATACAGATGTTTAAAATATTTTTGAAAATAGCTTTCTTTTAAAACAAATGTCATTGACAGTGATAGCTAATGACAGTTGAAAATTTGTTGCTAACAAATAAGCTTATTTTTAAGACAATATTTCAGCGAAAAATTTTCTATTTTGTACTTTATATCATACAAACATGTTGTTAAACTGACATGACGAAATTGCATTTTATTCTTTTTTTTTTTTTTCGTTATTTGTTAGTTCTGTTTTTCAAGTCCCGTTGCAAACGAATATAAATACAGCTCAGCTGTATGAGATTTGAATTAATATGCAAATCATATGAAAATTGGAAAAAATAAAACAAGTCTCATAAAAGACCATAGACTAGAAACACATATTCGCGTGAAACTACAATATAAGCTGAAACAAGTAAGATGTTAGAGTTAGAGTGCATTTGGTCATAAAATACGCTATACCTAATAAACACAGAAATTCGTTTAAGCTTTTGTTTTATGTAGAAGATACTTTTGCAGAAAATCTGCGCAACATGTTGGCAGATCGGTGTTAGTTAGGGTTCCAATTGCTGTTGTAGCAAAGGCATTGTCAGCCTCAATTGACGTATGTCCTTTTCACCACCATTTCCTCCCTATATCCAACCAGTCAATAACCAACGAACCAACGTTGGTTATTGACTGGTAAAAAGGACATACGTTAATTGAGGCTGACAATGCCGTTGCTACAACAGCAATTGGAACCCTAACTAAGACCGATCGGCCAACATGTTGCGCAGATTTTCTGCAAAAGTATTTTCTACATAAAACAAAAGCTTGATAGATAGGTTTGTGTGGTTAGTTTGGTAGTTGGTTAGTTAGTTCTTGGTTATTGACTGGTTGGATATAGGGAGGAAATAGATAGATAGATAGATAGATAGATAGATAGATAGATAGATAGATAGATAGATAGATAGATAGGTTTGTGGTGGTTTGGTAGTTGGTTAGTTAGTTCGTTGGTTATTGACTGGTTGGATATAAGAAAATTGAATAAATTTTCTTTCAATGTTACAAACTTTACTATAAACATATAAGGAGTGAGATCGAAAAATTCTTAACACACGTTTTTCATTACATTTTTCAACCAAAGTATTATTTGATTTTTTTTGATCAAGTTACCTTTGAAAAACATGTCAGTTATTATGTGTAATGTAAATTATATTAATTTTTTTTGTTAATCTGATTAAAATGAGTGACCAGAAAAAAGTGCGTACTGAAATTATTAAATATTTTCAACTAAACCCAACTTGGTCTTACAAAAAGTTGGCCAAGCATACAAAGGTCTGCCGTCAAACTGTTTCCAATGTTATTAAACAGTACCGGGAGAACTTGTCAGTTGATAGAAAACCTGGTTCAGGTAGAAGGAATGGTCCACATGATGTTTCTAAAGCCAAAAAAATAGAACGCATTTTCAAAAGAGCTCCCAACAGATCAGGTAGGAAAGCAGACCGGTTAGCTCAGTGCTCGGACTATTTGGTACGAAAAGTTAAAGCTAATGCAGGTTTGAAAACATACAAGGCTCAAAAAGTTCCTGAAAGGAACGCTGCTAAAAATTTAGAGGCCAAAAACAGAGCACGGAAATTGAAGTCAAGTTTTATAAAAAATATTCTTGCTGCATAATGGATGACGAAACGTATGTTCTGGCAGATTTTTCGCAACTTCCAGGTCAAAAGTTTTATGTTGCTGATGCTCGAGGGAATGTTGAAGAAAAGTTTAGGGCCCAAAAGCAGACAAAATTTCCCAGAAAGTTCTTGGTATGGCAAGCAATATGCAGTTGCGGCAAAAGAAAGCCAATCATTTGTTACAACGGGCTCTATAAATACCGAAATTTACATCAAGGAATGTTTTCAAAAAAGGCTGCTTCCATTCATAAGACTTCATAATGTGTCCACTTATTTTTGGCCTGACTTGGCATCCTGTCACTATGGTAAACAAGCCCTTGAGTGGTACAAGAACGATAATGTGATATTTGTACCAAGAGAGGCAAATCCTCCAAACTGCCCGGAGCTAAGGCCAGTGGAGAGATATTGGGCTCTTGTTAAAAGAGAATTGAAGAGTACAAAAAAGGTGTCCAAAAGTGTGGTAGATTTTAAACGGAGATGGACTACATGTTCGAGCAAAGTGACAGAAAGCACTATAAAAACGTTAATGGAAGGGTTTCCGAAAAGGGTTCAAAATTTCATCACTAGTGATTAAAACTATAAAAATATTTTTTTTTTTGTAAATTGTAATAATAATTTGAATCAAATAAAAAAAAAATAAAGCTGTAAGTTTAGTGGTTTCTTTTTTATAAACATATATGTATGTTAAGAATTTTTCGATCTCACTCCTTAATATCTATTGGATATTGCTATAACATGACGACAATAACAAAATATATGTCAGCCAAAATATTTACATATTTGAAGTTTTATACCATTTCCATATAAATTTTCATTTTGGGCAAATATTTTAATTGAATGTACATATGTTTGTATATGCATACATACGTATATTATTTTTATAAAAATAATGCTATAAAGAAATAATTTTTAAAACTTGAAAGTTTTTATTATTTTTTTTTAATGAATGTGGAATTAGTGTAAGTCAAATAGAAATGCAATTCCCAAAATAAATGGGTAATATGTTCAGACAAAATATTGAATAGCAACGTGATGAATTCTGTGTTAAATCAAGTTTCTCAAAAACTTTTTGAAATTGAAAAATCTTAAAAAGTTTATATTTATTCAAAAAGTTTAAGAATTTCTGCCTTTTGCATTAACTAAACCATGAGCATCCAGGATAATATAACTTCATGATGTTTTATATGCATGGCAACGTTATAATTAAATGCGACATTTGTGGTATTATTCCATGTTATTCCATGTACTTTTATTTCTTTGTTCTGCAATGAAAACTAAACAAATTTTTAAAGTTTTGTGTTTTTTTTTTGTACAATTTATGTCTTCTTCTATTTGTGTAGCAGTGTAATCATACAGTTGTACGCACATGTAGACTTTAGAAGAGTAAAGAATTAAAGTATATTTATGCAAACATACACATACACACAAATGAAATTACAAAACGAAAAGTCTGCAAAAATTTTTTTTTATGTAGAGTCTAATGCAGTGGTGGGCATCTTTAAATAATAGGTAATGAGAGCAATTAAGAAATTATATATTAACATTGCAACCAAAGGAAATTTTTCTTTCGTGTACTTTTAAGGAAACAGGATGAGTTTGTTTGTTTTTTAAAGAAATGTTCTCCTTTTGCCAATCGCTGTTTTAAACCTAATTCCTATAGAAACTAACACATTCTTACGTAGTCCAAATTAATTCTTTTAACAATGTATCTTATGGTGTCTGTGTTTTGGTATGTTTCCAAATGAAAGCCTTAAATTAAAGAAAAGTTTATGTTGGTAAAAAACAAAGTTTGAATTTTAATATCCTTTACAGTTTTATGAATTTTGCTTATTAAGAATAACTGTAACTTAAAACCATCAACTATTCTTTTTAGTTTCCATTAATTATATTACTCTACTAGCAAATGGATAGTGGTAACGCAAAATGGACTAGAGTACAATACTCTAGTTCTTTCTAAACATTTATAAATACTGAGGTGAAAGAACTAGGGGACAGAAATTTACCTACGTAAAGCATATTTGGAAGATGCTACCAATTGCAAAAGTCCTTTTCTTCATAGAACATTCAGCGTTCAGCTTCTCTCACAACCGTGTTTCGGTCAATTGGAGAAAGGTTAAGGGAGTCATGAAAATGCTAAAGACTTTGGCTTAATTAGTCTTTCATCTTGGCAGCTCAAATAGATGGAAAGACTTATCAACTCATATATTAAGCAACGGTGAAGTCTATCCACGACTTCGTTTTTAAGTCGAATCTATTTAAAGTGGACAAAAGAGGTAGCTTCAACTTTTAAAGATTTCCGAAATCCCCTTATAAAACAATGTTTAATATCTACTCCTATTGTGGAAATTTAACATCCAACATAGAGTGAAGATGGAACGTTTGCTAAAAACCTGTCGTAAACTGTTAGGATTGAAATTGAGACTCAACGGCAATATATTTTAAGGGTGGACTTCAACTAAGAAGATATTCAATGTAGATCAGCTATAAAAAGTTCACTTTAATAGAGTTTTCAAAGTAAAAGTTCCTTATAGTTTCTTATAGGATCGAGTTGTCTACGAGTAACTTTCCGAGTAAATATATATATGAATGTTAACAGATGATTCTAAACTGAACCGCGGTAACCTACTGAACGAATATATTGGCAAAATCTTTACAGACGACTCTTAATTGTACTGTAATAGTTACGATGTCTTTTGTGCAGACACTGTTCGCCAAAAGTCGTAATCTTTTATTCTTTTTTGTCGATATGTTCTATTCAGACGCTGAGATAAGAGTAACTAATCGTTTTCCCAAAACTACAACTTTTCTCCGGTTCCTTATAGGGCCGAGTGGTGTAGGAGTTCTTAACTGAACTGCGGTGATATTTCTGATGTCTTCGGCTTCCACTAAACTCTTAAAATACCATTTCCCTATTAGTCAGAAAATCCAGGAAATATTTGTCAAGGCTGAGTCAATTTTCTGACATTACCCTTGTTTGTGTCTGTGTGCATAGAGACTATTATGAAACAGCCAGTTGAGCTTGCCAGAACAGGATCTATTATTGGTATCTCCAACTCCTTTCCAATATATAAAGTGGTATACTCAGATTCTGTTTCTAAACGCCTTAAAATAATGGAATAACATAAAGAAATGCTCAAGATATTTTTTAACCCGAATAGGCGATGTCTATATTCCCCTCCGGGGGCATGTTACCTTGATGAAACCTCCACATTGGTATTATTGCAATTTCGGTTAACAGAGAGGTTTCCAATACCTCAGTCTGTCCGGGACTATAAATTGGTTACAGTCTACTGCCTGGCTTAGAGATCGAACAAAAGCACCACATAATCTGGTACTATGGGTGGCCAGTTGCCCGCAGGACTATGTCCTGGCTGGTCAGTTAGTTGAGGTTCCTTCCATGATCCACGTAGTGTCTGTGGTTTAAACCCAAATTCGCGAGTAGAGTGAGTTGCGGTTAAAAGACTGATGTAAGGTAAAGTTAATATTTCGTGATAAGTTCAATGCTGTTGCCGAAACAACAGATACTCCACAGAGGAATGACTGTGGGACTAAGCGCTGGAAATGAGTGATTATTTCCCTTAACGGACTTTTATGTTTTCACTCAAAATATCGGTTTTTGGTAGGAAATATAAGTGATCACAGAATTCGCTTGTTTTTGCTGTATCTCTTATAGTTTTCGAGAAAAACG
>NC_060953.1:14911701-14941158 GCF_022045245.1 Lucilia cuprina | reverse complement strand
TGTATATGGTGCGGGGTGAATGTGTGGTACGGCGAGCCTACCCACCCGCCTATCTATAATGAATGTGTCGTATGTTTTTCTCTTATGAATGTTTCGTATAAATGTGATGTGTGCTGGGTTGTATGATGATGGATGAAAGGTATCATATACAAATGATACCATTGAATTTTCCTTCCTTGTTCAGATATGTTCAGAGTATACTCTGTTTATATCAGAACTACCACAGTGTGTCCCTGTGAGTAAGAAAAAAGTCTCGTCTTATTTGATGAATTCGTACTTCGGTCTGCCGGTTACGTCTCTAGGTGCTGTTGCCGAATCAACAGAGGCCATCCTATCTGCGTGGTTGTAAACGGAAGTGATGTTTTACATTTCGGAAGTTAAGCAACGGGGCAGCAATGATCAGAGATTAGATAGCTCGAGTACTTCAGCAAAGTGCTTGTACATGGACCGGTTCAATCCATGTACAAAAATTGCCACCTGAGTTCTTCATTGAAGGATTCAGGATTCAGTACTAACGTAAAGCACTTCGACATTAATTTTTACTGGTCTATAGGAATTTTCCTCTTGCGGTTATAAGCGACGTATTTTCTATTTCTAAGATCGTTCTGATGTTTGACTCTCCTTGATCTCTTTTATTTTGATCGTCTACCTTCTTATTCCTTCTTGCTAGATGTTTCTTTTCAACACTCGTTGATTTAGGTAAGATTCATCCCTGGTAGGAGGTATATTTCCCTTAAGTGCTTCGACATTTATTCACTAATGTAAGTACTTCGCCAGTAGTAGTCTTTGAGGAAGATTTTATTTATGGTAAAGTAATAAATTAAATTGCTATGACTTAAGCATGAATTAAACTAATAATGCCACATCTGCTACAGCTATTGGCTCTTTCACCAATCTACACAATTCCACTTCCAATGGTCAACATCAAGCCAACAGTGGCATTGCTAGATCAAATGCAGCAGCAGCTGATTAGTTCTTTCTTGATTAAGCTAAGTGTACTTGGGAACCATTCTTATTGACCAGTAATAGCTTAGCGCCATTCTACGCAATGATAAACTAGTGATCATCACATCCATGTTTTTATTGCTTACCAGCAATGTTTGAGATCATTCTGATGCCTTCTCTTGGATTCTAGCTTTATATTCTTTTAAAGCACTCTGCTCTTTGAGATTGCAGTTTTGTCTTCCGAACTAATAGGACTCTGACTGGAGATATTCTTTACGAACATCTGCAGAAGGAGGACTCTAGATCTTCGTTGATTTGTTCTCAGTGTTTAGCATTTCGGGAGATCTGGTTCTCTTAGACGTTGACTGATGTATATTTAGGATTATCTTAATATTGACACAATATGATCTTTTAGATCATATGCAACATATTAAGAACGACCAAGTCCTCTCTTTAAAAAGTCCTTTACTTAGTATTCTACATTTTAAATCTTATGTTTCGGGGTCAAGTATTTACATACTGATGTAAATAACTTTTCATTTGTTCCAAACAGCTAAAAAGGCAAATAAATAAAAAAAAATAATAACTTAAAATTTGTTAAAATATATAAGAGACGAAAAAAAAGGAAAATTTCCCAAAAGAAAAGGTTTATATACCATTTATCCAACAACTGGTATAAAGTTTTCAGGAAACTTTTCATTATTAACTTTTTTTCTGAACGTCGATGTAACCTACACATTTGCCTTTTTTTTCCTGTAGTGTAACATGAGTACGAGCTTAATAAAGTTATAACGATTTTGTTTCTTCCACTTGCAAAATTTTAATTTAAGGTTATGTTGCAAATGTAAGTTTTTTATTTTTTTGTATTTTTTTTCACTCGTTTTCATATTTTCCTGTTTCCAGAGAATATTAATTGGAATTTATGGATATATAACAAAGTAGAATAAAAACAAAAATTTAACCGAAATGTAAAAAGTTTTTCTTATACATGTCACTTAAAGTTTAAGTAGTTTGTTAAAAAACAAAAAAAAAAAAAATAAAAATAAAACTGCTTGAAAGTATGCTACATTAAAAAGAATTATTTTAATACCTGCTAAGTATGCAAAGCTTATGTTTTATTTTTGTCATAGTGTTGCTCACAAATTGAAAATTGTTTATATTTAAGAAGACAATAAAATGCTTAATAGGATTTATTTAATAATATTAAATAATAAATATATTTATTATTTGATATTAATAAAATTACTTTAAAGTATTTGGTATATTTTTGCCTTTAGTATATTTGAAATTTAACGCCTAAATAATTTCCTATTATCATATGTAGCTGGTTTTAAGGCTGCAGGCGTTTTGTGGAGAATTGTGGAGAAAATATATGAAATGGATATACTAGTCCTATGGTTTTAATTATGTCAGTGGAAAATTGCTATTGGTAATGCTGCATATGTGTGTATTTCAGTTATTTTGAAGATTCAGATATGTGATGCTATTTATTAGGGTTGTACCAATTTCTTTTATGCTCAACCTCAATAGAATATATCAATACTGGTTAATAAACCATCAACAGTCGAAATTAAATCTTAACAATAAAGTCATCCTATATAAAACCGTATTAAAACCAAATTGTCCTTACGGTATCCAATTATGGGATACAGCAATAGCAATATCGATATTATACAGAGAGTACTATCAAAAATTCTTACGAATATGGTTGATACGATGATGTATACTACATCAAATCCGAAGAAATACACCTAGGCCACAATCGGGCCGGTTTTGCTATCATGAGAAAAAAAATGGAACTGAATGAATTATTTTTCAGTGGTTAGAAACTCAGTTTCCTGAACGAAATTCCTAAGAATCTTCCAATTAGTGTTAGTCAGCAATGGTATTTCCGCAATAACATCACTTCCAAGATACTTGGATCTAACATCGACGAATGCCTGACATTGGCAAAGAAAGTGCTTCAGAGTTTCACTGTCTGTATACCCACGTCGAATTTATCATAAATGTGCTCGTAATCCTATGTGTTCACTCAGAATACATACTATCATACTAACTTCAGACTTTCTCATTTTGAGGAGATTTTTCGTCTTGCTCTCATCAGGGTCACCCCATAGGATTTTCATGGTTCTGCCTACTGTTTCATTACTCCAAGAGGTCTTATGGGATTCTCTCAAATTTTTTTAGATCAGCTTTTGTTGCGTCGAATGGTTTTGCGTTTGTCAGGTTAACTGCGGCATGGTATATAAGAAATGAGAACATTCATAGATAAGATTTTGAAGTTCCAATGGGGAGAGAAGAATTTCTGAAGGTCCATGAAGAATATATTGTAAAGCTGCAAAGTCATCCAAACCCACTTGCAAGACTACTCACCCAAAACCTACTATAAACAAGTATGAATGTATGGTCATGGCCGACAATATGATACCCTACACCAGTCAGAATGTTAAAAATGTGGATTAATTAAAAAAGGATTTAATCTGTTTTTTTTAACTTTATTCCGGAGTATTTTTTCTTACTGTTGACAACAACTGTTTTTCTACAAGACGGCTTATAGGGGAGTAGGGGTAAATATATCCTTTTAAATGTTGGCGGAGGAATTTACGTCAATTTCAAAGTTATTTATGTACAATTTAATCGTGTTATTAGTGAATTTTGCCAATCAATTCATTTTCTGAAGGCGAGTTTGTATGGGGACAAGGGTCAAATGATGCCCGATCATTGCAAAAATTCAGTAGTGTCATTAAAAATTCTATAAAAGTATGTGTTGCCGATTTTTGTTGACATAATACTTAAAATATTGAACGTTATTATGATACCAAAGACCCAATTCGGGAGTTACGGTTGTATGGGTGCTAAACGTAGTAATGGACCGATTTTAGCCATTTTCACTGACGTTTGTCCTTGGATCAAAATAAGAGAATATGCCAAATTATATCAAATTATATTGAAAATTGCTACATTTAGTCTGCACACAATGTTTGCATGTTTACACACGAACACCTGCTAAATAGACTCAGAAAGTGATTCAAAATTCAGACTGGTAAAAACATCAGCAAAGATGCATCATAACACAGATGGAAATTTTTCACAACAAGTTTTTTTAACCAAAGTATTTGTCAAATTTTACGAGAATCTGCAAATGATTGGGCCTACCACCATATAAGGTCACTATGATAAATACTTTAACTGTTGTATGTAACTGTAAGTATGACGATAATATTTACAGGAATCAAAATTACTTTCCAAAATTCTAAACATATCGTTCCACAATTGATCATTCTATCTATATAATTATTAACTTACGTATACTCAAAAAATTAATAAAACATATGGTCCTGTGGACCAATTTATTGAGGGAATTTAGTTATTTAGTTATTTAGTTATTTAATTATTTAGTTATTTAGTTATTTAGTTATTTAGTTATTTAGTTATTTAATTATTTAGTTATTTAGTTATTTAGTTATTTGGGTGGCCTGGTCAGTTGGTTGAGGTTCCTTCGGGATCCACGTAGTGGCTGTGGTTTAAACCCAAATTCTCCGGAAGAGTAAGTGGCGGTTAAAAGACTAATGCATGATAATAGTCAATATTTCGGGATAAGTTCGGTGCTGTTGCCGAAAATCAACAGATACCCCACAGAGGAGTGACTGTGGGACCAAGCGTTGGAAATGGGTTGGAGTCAATTGTATATGATACGGAATGAATGTAGAGGTATGCGGGCCTCGTCCACCCGTATATCTAAATGAGTGTGTCGTATGTTTTTCTCTATGAATGTGTCGAATAAATTAGATGTGTGCTGGGTTGAATGATGAGGGATGAAAGGTATCATATACAAGTGATACCGATTAATTTTCCTTCCTTGTCCAGATATGTTCAGAGTTTACTCTGTTCATATCAGACTTGCCACAGCGTGTCACTGTGAGTAAGAACAATGTCTACGGCTTATTGATGGATCGTGCTTCGGTCCACCGGTTACGTCTCTAGGTGCTGTTGCCGAATCAACAGAGCCATAGTAGTGTGGTTGTCTTTCAACGTGACTGCTTTGGCAAGAGATTAGATAGCTCGAGTACTCCGGCAAAGTACTTGCGCATGAACCGGTCATAGCCAATGTGCAAAAATTGCCATCTGAGTCTTCATTGAAGACAAAGGGGCGATGGTAGACCGTTCTCAAGTCTACCCTGTGGATGAAAAAGACCACCGTGAGATAAGGCCGACACTTCTCTTCCGGTACCCCGATTCATGTCTTTTCTAAATATCCGTTAGAGCCACTTGAAAAAGTCTAAATTTATGGCAAAATTTTATGTTTTTTTTAAAAATTTGTAAAAATTATCCAGAGCTGGAATTGTATATAAACTATATATTTTTGGAAAGAACTAGTCCTGGCCTACTTCCGGTCTGCCGGTACCACGATTCATGTCTTATCAAAGTGTCGATTTTTTTCATTTGAAAATTTTATATTTAACCACCATTTTTGATGAGCATACAATTATTTTAATTAATTTTTATTTTACATATTTATTCTCGGAATATATTTTTATATATTTTTACTTTTTTCACAAAAACAGTTTATTTGGAGTTTGTTTTATTAAAAAATTAAATTATTTTGAAAACGAATTTTACAGTATGTGGAACGTATTTGACAAATGTGTTGTGGGACGTATTTGGCCGACGAATATAACTTCACACCCTTCTATAAATCTTTGATCTCATTTGTTGCATTGAAATTTTCTATTTCCTTATTCTCAAATGATTTAGAACGTCTGTCAGTCAGAGAGACTGTCAGTCTCTTAAAAGGACAATAGGACCTAAACTATTGTTGCAGTTTGATTGGTATTCAAAATGGACAAAATCGGTTTACATTTGGACATGGCCTCCATATAGGGTTCGCTTTATAAAATGATTAACGTTCATAACAGGCTTAGAAATACTAGTATTTTTATGAAATTATACTTAATTTTTTTTATGAACCAAAATTTCATATAAATCGGCAAATTGAAATTTGTGAATAGTGTTAAGTATTGTAATTGTGTTAAGTATTGTATCTTTATATTATATATATATATATTCTATATTTTTTTAGAAACTGTAATCTTACTAATTCGATAAAATTCATTTTGATTTCGATACATATTTAAAACAAAAATTTGATAGCCGTGGATCATAATATGATCATGTATAGCAATATTATGATAAATACAAAAATATCATGATAAAATATTTAGACGGTATTTAATCATAATATGTTAGTTAGTTAGTTAGTTAGTTAGTTAGTTAGTTAGTTAGTTAGTTAGTTAGTTAGTTAGTTAGTTAGTTAGTTAGTTAGTTAGTTAATTAGTTAGTTAGTTAGTCAAAGGCACTCATTATATCCAATTTTCTTTTCGCTTCAACCTTGACGTATGATTGATATTTAATCATTCTTCAATTAAATATTAATCATACTTTGTTCAGAACACTTAATTACATTTATTTTTATTTCAATTCTAAAAATGATTACATTGACATAACAACGTTATGTTTTTATGTCTTTATTATTTAATACATTTACACATTATATTCTAAAGTAATTTTCCATCATCTGGCCTCATTGTACCCAAGCGAGAGCAAAGGGAACGAATGGTTTAAAAAAAATCATATAATATGACTATCATAGAATCCACTACGTTCTTTTTCGACGCCTCATGGCTGCAGGCCAGAATATTAAATGTTGCACATAACAAAGTTAGAAGGATGTAGTCGTTTTATCACTGCTCCGACCGTGCACCCCCGGGCATGAATCCTTTATGAGTGTCACATCATGGTGTATTGCAGTCCGGGGTATAGATAGGTGCTACCGATACCAGTGGTTTTCAGGGACTATAAATTGGTGTTGATAATTTATTGCCTGTCGTAGTCCTTGCACAAATTGAAAAGCACCACATAATCTGGTACTACGGGTGTCCAGTTGCCCGCAGTACTTTATCCTGGCTGGACAATTGGTTGAGGTTCTTTTGGGATCCGCGTAGTGGCTGTGGTTAAAACCCAAATCGTGGGAAGACAGTTGCTTGGTTAAAAGACTGATACACGTTGAATATGATTTTTATGATACATTTCTGTTATAGTTGCTAGATGCTGGAGCGGTACGAATTACAAATACACGTTGAATATGATTTTCATGATACATTTCTGTTATCGTTCCTAGATGCTGGAGCGGTACGAATTACAGAGCATGACTGTGGATTTATAAAATGTTGGATTTGAGCTAATAATGAAAAGATTGGGTATACAAGGTGGAGTTTTCTGAAGTTTCTGATGTTTTCTGATGTATTCTGACGTCTACTTTCATTCTATTGAGAAAATGGAGTAAGTAACTGTTGGATTTAAAGGATGGAGTGGCGGAGTGGAAGGTCACTGCACTGCCGAAACAACAGAGGCAACGTGACTACTATGACTACTTGAGCAAAGTGCTTGTACATGGACCGGTATATCTATGTATAGGTGTTCACGTTAAGCTTCGACCGTAGCCCCTCCGGGTCATGTTTCCTTTATACATGACCCATATCTTGGGGTGCTACCAGTACCTGTAGTCTGCCGGAACTGGTGATGTCACTTCACTCCTCGAACTTTCCTTAAAATGATTTGACACGTGGTTAAACCAGGAAACCACATTATCTGGTACTACTGGTGGCCAGAAGCAACACTTGTCCAGACTAGTCAGTTGGTTGAGGTTTTTTCAGGATACAAATAGTGGCTGTGGTTTAAATCCAAATTTACGGAAAGAATAAGTGGCTGTTAAAAGAATGATTGGATCTAAGCGTTAGAAGTGAGTTGGTTGTAAAAGTATATGATATAGGATGAATGTAGCGGTATACATATCTCATTCGACCATATACATAGACTGAGTCTGACCGTGTCAGATAAATGAGGAGTGTCCAGTATTGAATGGTGATACATACATGTGAAAGCAATGCATTTTTCTTCCTTGTCCAGGAATGTTCAGAGAAAACCCTGTTCATATCAGATTTACTCTCTCTCTGAGTATGAAAAAAATCTTCGAATTATTTGATGGATTCATACTTCAGTCTAACGGAAACGATCCCGTTTACTTGGTTGTAAACGTAAGTGATGTTTTTTTTCTAAACCGGAAGTTAACTCTTTCACGTATACGGGACACCGGTGTCCCAAGATTTATTTTAATTTTTCTCGATTTTGAACGTAATTTTGAGTACACAGCTACAGTAAATGGTCATTTCCAAAGAAAAATAAGTTATTTTATATAGAATTTTATGTCACTACATGCTAAAAAGAATAATATCCTGTGATATCCTTCGAAAACACTTTTTCTATTATTCATCAAAAGTGATCAATATACGACAAAATAAAATGTGTAGTGAAGTTATATCCATAAAAAATCCAGCAGTTTAGTTTTGTGCGTAAAAGAGTTAAGCAACAGGTCAGAGATTAGATAGCTCAAGTCTTTGAGCAAAATGCACTTATACTGGGGTGTAAATTCGTATACATAACTTGCCACCTGAGTGTAAGATACACAATGGAACGGCTGTAAGTCGTCGTCACAGAAGCTCACATATTGATTGTATATAAACTTGGGCATTCTGTCGAAGTTTTTCTTTTAACAACTTTGCGAGCTTATTCACTGATTTCCTTTCCGCTTAAATAAGTTTGACTTAATAGTTCACGAATTGTTTTCAAAATATAACGTCTTTAGGTCACTGTGCAGTGGGGAATAATCTTCGTGTTTTTGGAAATAAATCTACTTTTGCTAAAGACCTGGGCATAATCAGGGAGTTATCGTCTGCAATATCATGGAGTCTTTAATTAAGGAATACTACAATGAGGAAAATTTATAAGGATGTGCCAATTATTTTAAATACTTTAAACTCTTTGAATTCCTTTAAACTTTTATATAAAAAAAGTAACTTTTTACTATTTATAAAAAAATTACAATAAAATTTTATATTCCTCCTACAAAAGTAAAAAATATTAAAATAAACCAGTGTTTAAATTTGTTTTACATGGATTATTGGTTAAATACTGCAACTCGTTTATCTCTATTGTTGCAGTAGTGTTTTTTTTTTTCATCTTGTTATTTGTTCTGTATTTTATACATGTTTGTGGTTATATCATATTTACATTTATGCATACACTTTTTTTTGCTGTAATTCAGGACAATAAACACACAATCCCTTCTCGTTTAAATTATAGAACAAAGAGGAAGAAAAAAAGTAAATATATGTTTAAACAGCGTTAATTACATGGGATTTGTTGTTTAAGTACCCTTGTTCTATAAATTTATTTGAAATTGTGAAAAAAATATATAAGTATAAACAATATAAAAGCTTTGGGAAAAAGCTTCCCGTAGTCAGCTGCTGTTATAATAATCTAACTATAATGAGTTTAAATTGTCATGTGAATTGTTAATTTAAATTGTGATAAAAGTGGTAGATTTGTGACATTGATTTTATAAATTATGAAGTTAATAGTTTGATAGATAATGGGAAAAAGAAGTTTTATCTACATGAACTATGACTTCTCCTGAACTATTAGAGATATCATAATGAAATTTAACATGAATCGAGCTCGTTTTTTGAAAGCTTTAAAAGGAAACTAACAAATTTTACACGTTAACGAAATGAAGAATTGCCAAGACATTTCGAAAATCTTTAGTACTATATATATATCTTTGAAATATATTTACAAGAATATATTTTCTTAAGAAAGTCAGCATACTGCATAGGATGATGATAACCTTTTAACCAGCAGCGACTGCCAACAATTTGTTTAAGCACCGCGTTGTGTCATACATTCTAGCAGCGTTGTAAAACAATTACTTATCAATTTCAGTGACAGTTGAGACCATGCCTGGCTTTTACGAAATTTCCAATCGTCTTTATGCGAACATTTCCAGCTTTCTTCGAATACTTCTCGTATAAGCCAGTGCCATATGCCCTCTATCATATTAAGTCCCCCCGGGGGCATGTTACCTTGGCGAGTCCTCCGCCTTGGTGTTATTGCAATCCCTCCAGTCTGACCGGGACTGAAAAAATGGTTACAGTCTTGGCTTAGTCCTTGCACAGATTGCCAGAGGTCAGACCAGAGTACCGCATAATCTTGTACTACGGGTGGCCAGTTGCCCGCAGAACTATGTCCTGAATGAATGTGTCGTATAAATGAGATGTGTGCTGCGTTGAATGATGATGGATAAAAGGTATCATATACATATGATACCATTGAATTTTCCATCCTTGTCCAGATATGTTCAGAGTTTACTCTGTTCATATCTGAATCACCACAGTGTGTCCCTGTGAGTAAGAACAACGTCCACGGCTTTTTGGTGAATCGTACTTCGGTCTACCGGTTACGTCTCTAGGTGCTGTTGCCGAATTAACAGAGGTCATCCTATGGTCAAGAGATTAGATAGCTCGAGTACTCCAGCAAAGTACTTGTGCATGGACCGGTCAGAACTAATGTACAAAAATTACCACCTGCGTTCTTCATTGAAGAACAAAGGGGCGATGGTAGACCGTTTTCAAGTCTACCCTGTGGATGAAAAAGACCACCGTGAGATAAGGCCGTCAATGTAGGTGCTCGCGTTAAAACTCTCGACATTCCATCATATTAAGATCGTGCGCTAACATTAAGCCAATCCTGTACAGAGGACACTGCAGAAAAAAAGTGGCATCACCTTCTAATCCTGCTACTTTATAAGCTCGTTTCCTTAGAATGGTCTCAACACACGTTTCAGTTTTTAATTTTACAGTAGAAACTTCTTAATTAATAGGAGCGCCAGTTGTTATCATTAGATATATGAATACATAATTAACTCGGGATCTTTGAGACAGCTTTCGTTCATATTTGCGCAAATTGTAAAAATAATAAAAAAAAACTCCATCAGTACCGTTCAAGTTGAATTTTCTTTCGTCTTGGAAGACATCACATCTCAAGTGATCGTCAGTCCATGTCACCTTTGCATTGGTAAATGCAAATGCATTCTGTTTTAATTTTTGAAGAAATACAAGAACCTTGAACATATTTCGGATGTACGGTTATATGGGTCTCAACAAAATAATGCCAAACTAGATCGCAATTCTTATATTATCATGAAAATTGCAATCTGCAGCGTACGCACAAGGTGTACATGGACAGAAAGACGGATGGACGGAAGGATAGATGGATGGATGGTTGGAAGAATGAACGGATGTACGGATAAACATAGTTTAAAACACTTTAAAGTGATTCTGAGTCGATTGCTATACTTTGAGGTGGATGTAAAACCAATATTTTAAGGTGTTACAAACATCAACACAAACGCATATTATCCTACTGCTCACTATAGTGGTGAAGGGTATAAACATCCAGTTTCCTTATAATCTATTAAAAATGATTAACCCGAATAATTGAAAACCCTTAAACATATCCAAACTGGTATTTATTTATGTGTGTATCACATAAAGTATGATGAATATTTAATTCTACAACATTAAAATATCACTCATACGCATAGTAGTTCTATTCATTAATGCGGAGTGGCGTAGAATTGTAAAAAGAGGTAATAAATCTGTAGCTTCTTAACGGTTTACTTGATTTTAATGAAATTTCGTGAATAAGAAGAGGAAATGTTGACAAGTTAAGAATTTGAATTTGTACTTTAAGGTCCCACGAAGGGCGTAGTCAGGGATTGGCAAAGTATGACACCTTGGTTATGTTAGATTTTTAAAATAACACCGTCCGATAAAAAGAGAAACAAATCGTTAGACAAGAACAGAATGATATACGTCTGATGCTTTAAATCCACGATCGGCAACTCCTATACACAGTGTTTTTTGGCCTTATACAGGTTTTATACAGATTACACACACGCATAGAAAACATAATTCAGTCTCATTTGAGCTGTCATAGAAGAAGGTTTTATTGTTTATCAAGGATTGTGATAACCCCGGCCCTGGTATGGTTGTAATGTTGAAAAACTAAAAAAAAGGAATTTATGAGATTTTCCAAAACTTTTTTGAGAATTAAGAGATTCATGAAAATTAATAATTTTAAATCATTAGTTTTTACCCAACATTTAAAAATAAATACGAAACAAGAACTTAAAATTTTGTAAAATAAATTTTAATTTCAAATTCAAGTGGCCTTTAAATTATATTTAAAATCAACTGCCATGTTGTTGATGATGGTTGATGGAGCAGTAAATACCAAACGACAAATATATATAAAAGGGAATACAGTATGACATGCTGTGCTTAGAATATTCCCCTTACTGACTCCTCAATACAGTACAATTCGAAACCACTACAACAGCGAATGAAGTACTCTAAACAAAGTCAATTATTATAAGCCAAGTATTGTTATGGAAATTATGATGGACAAAAAAATATATATATATAAATTTTTTTCAAATAAAGTTAAATAGAGAAACAAAAACCCCGTATAGAAATGATGATAATAAAACGTGAAAATATGTATGGAATACAGAAGTGAATTTATATAGTAGAGAAAAAGTGGAATGAAGAATAATAAAATGAAATAAAAAAAAACAGAAAAAATGGAATAAATATACAAAAGATACCCAATGGATTTTAAATGTTTAAAATGGTACAATTATTATTGTTATTGTAGTTGCTGTTGTTGTTTTTCAAATAAAAATATAAAATCATAATAATAAATATAAATGAAAATTTATGGTTATACTATATACATACGTATATATTTATATGCAAATAGCATGTTATTAAACGTATATAAAAATCGAAAAAGCTTTACAGTGAGAATGAGTAAAATTTTTTTGCAATTTATAACAAATTCTTAGAAACTTTTTATTTAAGCATTTTTCATTTTTATTCCACGCTATGCATATTTATAACAAAAACTTTAGCTTTTAGCCCGAGTAACTAACTGAATTTTTATTTGTAATGAAAATTAAAAACGTTAATGGAATTTTGCTTTAATTATATTCCATTTTTTTTGTTTAGTTTTATTTATTGATTGCAGTTTTTTTTATTTATAGATTTAAGTTATATTCATGGTTATGAAACAAAAAATTTTGGCTGTTTAATTTATCAAAAACGTAGTTGTTATGACAATATTAAAAATTTTTAGAATTAATATAAAATTTAATTTAATAATGTTATTTGTGTGTTGCACTAAGTATGATTAATATTTAATTATAAAAAAAAATCAAATATTAATCATACGTCAAGGTTGAGCTCAAAGGTAAATTGTATAATATCAGAACTTTTTGTTTGTTAACACCGTCCAACATCATTTTTCACACACGAACCAAACCATATACATACGAAAGCACATAATTTATATGGTATAACTGCGTTTTTCATTTTCTGATCGTTTGTCCGTTTTTAAAGGACTTTAAAATTTCAGGTGCATACAATTTTCAAAAATTTTTATAAAATATTTTTAGCATGGGTATCAAACTAAAGAGGACAATTGTAGTATTTTTATCTCGTATTTTGTTTTATTTTTTTTAAGAATAAAAATATGTAAAAAATATCCTTATAATAGTGTATCCTTTATTATTCTTGAAATTTTATACAAAATTGTTCAACAAAAAATATTCATAATAAGGACATTAGAATGGAGTACAAAAGTCTGAAATTTGGTCTTCATAGCTCCATTTGTTTAATTTTTATAATATTTTTTAAATATCTCAATAAATTAGTTAATAAAATTTTCCTCTCTGAAAATTTCAAAGTACTTTTCTTGTTAAAATATTATGTAGAAAAATTTGAAATTTGATATTGTGGAACCGAGTTTCTTTATCTCTATGATAGAAAGTTAAAAAAGTGGAAACTTTGAAGAATATGAAAGGATAAAAATCGATTAAGCATATCTTGCATTTTTTATCCTTTCATGTTAAAACTACCTTCTGGGAAAGTATTTTCCTTTTTAATTTAACACAATTATTCTGCTCATTATTCAAAATATTTAAAATTGTTAGGTTTTTTACTAATAAAAATTTACATATATGTTCAAAGGCCCTATTATTATTAAAAGAGTGTGTCAAATTTCATATAATTATTTGGAAAATTGTGACCAAGTGGAACATTAGAGTAAATACCAGTAGTAATTCGTTGTTACACTGATGGCTCTAAATTGGGGGATAAAGTAGGGCTGGGGTTCTATATTGAAATATACCATCGTTGACCACATCATAACACAAGCTTCCAGGCAGTAGTACGAGAAATAACGGAATGCGTAAATTGGATTAGAATAAATATGGCGTCCACAGCGCTTAATATATTTAATTAGGGCGATATCAGGAGATAGAACTAAATCTAAGACAGTATTGGATTGTAAGAAAGCTTAAACTGAATATTCTCACAGAGGTAAGGTTCACATCATATGGGTACCAGCCCACTCGGGAGTTGTCGGTAAAGAAAGAGCAATTAACTTGACAAACGCAAAATCATTCGACGCAACAAAAGCTGAACTAAAAATATGGATGAGAGAATCCCATATGATTTATTGGAATAATGAACAATGATGAGAGCAAGACGAAAAATCTCCTCAAAATGAGCAAGTCTGAAGTTAGTATGATAGTACGTATTCTGCGTGGACACACAGGATTACGAGCACATTTATGCCAAATTATACTTTAGACTTATGTAGAGCATGTGGAGAGGACAATGAAACTCTGGAGCACTTTCTGCCAGGCATTCGTGGAAGTTAGATCCAAGTATCTTGGAAATGATGTTATTCCGGAAATAACATTCCTGACTAACACTGATTGGAAGATTCTAAGGAATTACGTTAGGAAAACTCAGTTTCTGAACACTGAAAAATAATTCATTCAGTTTCCTTTTTTTCTCATGATAAGGAGCGCACAACAGGCCCGATTGTGGCATAGGTGTATTTCTTCGAATTTGATGTAGTATACATCCTCCTATCAACCTAACCTAACCATGTGATCGCGCATGTCTGAGTGTTGTGGGTAACATTGTGCGACATTTGTGTTTATTACTCACATGCCATTTAAGCGCTCTTTGTAAATTCGCCTTAAGGTATAAACCGTTCGTTTGTCCAAGCCAACTAAATTTTAACGAACGTATGCACATACGAATCGGAGCTTCTTGATCACTGACCAGCAATTTCTGATAATACATCTCATTTATTCCATAGATGTTTGTTCGTTGCAATGTTTTGTGATCTCCAGAGTCTGTTACATGTAACCTTGCCTCTGACTTTTGATATTATACCCTAAAGATGGCAAATGCTATCAATCTTGACTATGTTTTATCCCGACATCTGGATTTGTAATCATAGATTTGGTTTTCTTGATGTTAATTTGTAAGTCAACATTAGCTACACAAAAGGAGAAAGCTTGAATTTTGGATTATCATACTTCCGCTAAGACATGAGCAAGCAAGTTTTATATCTAATGGGACATGCACTAATTAAATCAGCAGCCGCAATCTCTTAACTATGAAAAAGTGTTAAAATAGGTAAACTTTTTTAATAAAATTTATCCTCGACTTTAAAATTTTTATTATAAAATCTATAGAAAATAACCTTGTGGATAAAATATTTAAATTAATTTTGAAAACTTGGCATGACATAGTTCATGTATGCGTTTAAAAATAACACTTTTATATCTCTCACTTCATACACATAAAACTGTAGTTATAATAAATTGTTTTCAAAAAGGACAACATGTGGTATGATTAATATTTATAATTAAAGACAAATAAAATATCACTCATACGTAGGGGTGTTATTTAAGTGGTTTTTGTTGAAAGTTGATATTTTAAAAGAATTGTTTAAAAAATGAACAACACGTAGTATGATTAATAAATAATTAAAGAGAAATATAATATCGCTCATACGTAAAGGTGGAAATTAAGACATTTTATATTAAAAGGAAGATTTTTAAAAAGAACAAAAACGAAGTAATTCTTTACATTTCTAGGAGTGAATTTTAAATAGGGACTTCATAGAGAAGATGCATAAGTTGTCAAATTTTCTAAAATTTACTAATTTTGATGTCAATATTTAGATTTAAAGAAAGAAAAGTCTAAAATTTTATTTACATATAAAATGTTACTGTGATATTTCGATGAAAATAGTTTATATTTATGAAAAAAAACTTTTTTACTTATAACATAAAATTTTATGTTAATAACTTTTCTAGCATCAAATTCAAAAATAAATTTTGTCAATTTATAAAAAAGTTGTCAAAAACATTCACTTGTAGACTTGTTGAATATGTATGTAAATTTCAAATAAACATCTGCTTGTTATTGACTGTTTCAATTAAAATTAATTGTATAACTTAATATGAATTAAAAAGAAAAATTTATTTAATTTATTTTAAAAACTTTTTAATGAGATTAGTGTTGTTTTTTATTTTTGCAGAAAAACTTATTAAAATGAACAATAAAATTAAAAATATTAAAACTGATGTTCATTTAAGCCATAAAATTCATGTTAAAGCTTTCATAATAAGGATCAAAAATTTCATGTTTAAGAATTAAATTATTTGTTTTTTTTTTAAGTTGTTAAAACTTTATAGAAAACTTTATATAACAACCACAAGTAACTTATGGAGAGATATACATACATGAACATATGTTAAAACCTAACAGTTTTACAGAGGACAAAGCTATGGAAGTTTTGTATGTTTTGGTCTGGAAGATAGTTATTTGAGTGGCTAAAAAGTCTAGATGCTTTAAAATGTTAGTCATCTATTGCAGAGTTTTTAACAACTGAAAATTGACAATTTATAACTCAAAGCAATTTCGGATTTTTTCCCTTAAGAATGTGTTTGATCGATAGTAATGCTAGACAAACTTCTGGGTACAAGACAGCCATCCTCAAAACTGCAGGGCTATGCATATATAAACAAACTTATATTCGCCCACTAAAACCAAACTAAGTAAATGTATATTAAAGTTTTATCACTTGTTTATATTTTACTCATAAAATCTTATTTGCACTTGTGACCGCATTGCTCTCGTAAGTCTCATCTTTCACAAAAAAAAACCTTATAAGTAAAATGAAAATAAAGCGATGAAATATAAATAAATCGAATTACAAGCGCCAAGAAAATATTGCAATGAAGTAAAGTGAGTTATATTAACTCAAGAGAAAAATCAAACAACTACTTACATTACATTCTGCTATTTGTACATTCTATAATATTCATTTTAAGGTCAAAGAAAAACAACACATATGATAAAGTAATAAAGATATAATATGAAGAAATGGTTGGAATTACATGGCCGCTTATAAAAAGGGGCCACTACTCAGCAATAATTTTCTAAAAATATTTCATATAGAAAACACAATTTTAACTTAATTTAGCGAAAAGATTAAGTGAACTAAAAGTGTGTTTTGGAAATATTATTTTATTACTTTTTTTTACAGCTAAGGCCATTATCTGCGGCCCTTGAAAATCTTTTGCGTTAGCTTTATCCGAGGAATATAATATGTTATTTTTGAATTTTTATATATTTCAACATGTTACAGACAATAATAATTCAAAAATAACATAAAACCAAAAACTCAATTTTGAATCCCTCAACGATTTATTACAACAATAACAATATGTGAAAACATGTTTAACTTAAAATTGAAAAAAAAGAATAAGAAATTGAGTAAAAATTTTATTTTTACGATAGAATATCATGTTGCTGGGGTTAACCGATAATTCTAGGGCATTTCGATACTTAGAAACGGCTATTGTCGAATATATATCCGGATTGATTCAACGACTTTATAGCGTCTGGATGCCGTCATTACATTAACCAAAAGAAAGTAGACTGGTTCGGTTTCATCTTCAATGATCTCTTCAGATCCTACCAACCTTCGCCAGGCAAGAAGCAAATTACCCTAAACTATTATTGCAGCATTTTTCCACTGCTGCTGGTAGTAGTGCACTTTCTAGCACAGGCAGCGAAATACTAATTCTATTAACCCACGTTTTCTTCAGCTGAATCATGACGTCAGGAAGTCAGTAAATGACTCCATGCAGAATAAATAGTAAGATCGATTGAAGAACTGTAACGTAAGTTCTGTTCACTGCTACTGGTCGTAGTGCACTTACCAGCACAGGTAGCGAAGTACCAACTGCAATGACACAATCATGACATCAGCAAGTTGGTAAATGAGAAGAAGCTGAGTAATTAGGATATTTGAAGAACTGCAACTTAAGCTCAGGTATTGGTAAGTTATGGACTATAGTTTGGTCTGTCTCCAATCCCATGCAAAAGAAACACAAAATAGCGATAAGTTTGAAGATATGACTATTTTCGACCCTTACTTGTAATCGCGAGCTTTTCGACGGCTTTTTATTAAGCACGAGGTCGAGTACTTGGCAATGGTTTTAAACTGTCAATGTGCAGCCTGCTACCATCCAAAGCCCGGAAAAGGGGTAGAGTCATGGTAGGTAATTCCTTCATTCAGCAGTCGCGAAGACATTTGAGGGGCTCCTCCTCTTCCAACAGTTCAGCCATTTAACAGGAGCTCGTATTTTGTATGTATTTCGTAAGATGCATAGAATCACCGTAAACACTCAGATATCCCAGGACTTAAAGCAGTAGAGGCTAAGGAAAGAACATTCCTAGTGGTGCTGGACTTGACAATTTAGGCACTTCTCCTCTTTCAACAGTTTAGCCATCTAACAGCAGCTGGGAATCTCTATGTATTTCGTAAGATGTACAAAACCACCGTAAACACTCAGATATCACAAGATTTAAAGAAGTAGAGGTCTAGTGAAAAAACACCCTAGTGGTGCAGGACTAGTCGAAGAACTTCGTTATAGTCATGTTACAATATTCCAGGAAATCCTGTTGTTTATCATGCTTAAAGAAATATATTGCGTATTATCGTTGGGTTTAGAAACATGTGTTCAAAACAAGTTGAGTTAAACAAGGAGTACCGCAAATGTAGGTAAATGTTAGAGTGATCTCGACACAAAACACTGCAGGCTGATTTTCCTCCTGTCACCTGTTGCACTTCTCCTCCTTCAGCTGTTTAGTTATCTAACAGACGCTTTGCTGGCTACCTATAAAACAATTAATCGTTCAGTGGTTAAGAGTCTTCTTTCTTCGTTTTGTGATTCCCAGCACAGATTTATGTCCGAATTCTCTGTCCAGTATCATCTTAACAACCCGTCAAGTGTCTTCGCGTCCTAATTCTACTGATTGAGTATACCTTTTGGGAAAGTTCTTAGTGCTTTTCGCATCTCAACAGGATACATATTGATGCATGTTAAACGACTAATGGTTGAGGCAATTATTAAGATCAGTTGACTTGTGAAATTTGTACACTCTTTGTTATATCATTTTGACATAGAGAGAGTGAGATTGATTTCTTTGTGTATTTCGGTCCTGTTGCTGAATCAACAGAGTTTGAGGAATATGATTGAGTGAATAATTTCTGGATGTGATTCGGCATGGCTTAAGACAGCGCGACTCATTTTGGTCTATCTTAGAGTGTGGCCCAAGGATAATGGTTGACACAGTTATTAGGATCAGTTGACTTTTAAAATTCCTAAATCCTTTGTAATATCATCTTGATATAGAAAGAGAGAGAGAGTGATTGATTTCTTAGTGTATTTTGGTCCTGTTGCCGAATCAAGAGAGTTTGAGAAAGTAGTTTGAGCAAATCGTTTATGGGTGAAATTAATTCGGCATGATTTAAGACAACGCGACTCCTGTTGGTCTATGTAAGAGTGATGCCCAAAATAAGTGTTACAACTTGTGCATATGTTGAGGTTTGTGGGATCCCTTTTCTATTAATCCAGCTGGAAAGTGTTTCCTCCGTGTCGAGGTATACAGTTGGATTAGTTTTATGCTGCTGTCATTCTACAATGTAATCTCTTGGTACGAGATTATATAGCTCAGGTAGTCAAGCCAAGAGCTTGTACACTCATGTACAAAGTTACCCATTTATAAATCCAATTGGCAGTTGTCTTCTTGTTGGAATATACCCTGGAATTGGTCGAATGTTGACTGTCATTCCGCAGTGTTATCACTTGGCAAGAGATTACATAGCTCAAGTGCTCCAGACACAAAGCGTCACCCATTTAACACTAGTTGAGTTTTAAGATTTTTTTGTGCTACAAAAAAAGTTGAAGAAAAGTTTCATCAGACTAAGTGTTACTTTTAAAAACTTTTTATATTTTAAACAGTAACAATGAAACTCAAATCATTTGCTTTTTATTTTCAAAATAATATACTTAATATTTTAAAAGATGACCTCTAAATCTAGTTAACAAAATGTTTGTAAAGTTGTTTGTCTCTAGCTAATCTTGTTCATAAACTTAAAGACTATTTGAAAGCACTTAATACGACAAGAAAAAATTAAAATATACATTCTTACTTAATTTGCATTTTAGTCTAACCATAAAGACCACTGTAGTCCATAAAAATTAATTTCCACTTAATACTAAAGCCCCACAGTTTTTTTTTTTCGTATTGTTCATATGTATGTTTTCACATGTATAAAACTTATAACAAATCCCAATGGTGAAATATTTCCGCCATAAAAGTAATATAAAACTCGTAAAAAATATTTTTTTTTTCATAACAAACAATTTTTTTTATATTATTACAACTTTAAGAGGGGAAGCAGCAACAAAATAGCAAAGCATCTTATTAAACATCTTATTAATTTGTTCAAGTAACACTAGAAAGAACATCTTATAAGGAATATACAATTTTCCTTTAACAAAAAAACATGGCAGAAAAAAACATAAAAATATTAACAAGATATAAAATTTGTTTTTGACAAATATCAAATGTTTAAAGTATGCTTGCAACATGAACACATGCCACATGTGTATATACTACATACACACAAAAATATATTGTATGTAGATTGTAGAACAGAGTTTAGTGAACATGATATTTTATGGAAAATAAATTGGTTCATCATATTTGTAAAATGTAGAAAATGTCATAGACAATTTTTGTTTAAAAAATGATATTATGATATATCTTATATTTTATGATATTTTCTTAATAACTAGGATTATTAGTTTAATACTTATTAAAATAAAGTTTTTTTTTATAATACTGAAACACTATTTGTCAATTCTGTGGCCTCCGGTAGGTTAGTGGTTAGTGTTCTAGTCTGGTAGGCCGAAGGTAGTGGGTTCGATTCCCACCCGTGGCACTGGTTAAGGAGCGCACAACAGGCCCGATAGAGATCTACGTGTATTTATTCAGACTTGATATGTATACATCCTCCTTTCAAACTAACTAACTAAGTAACTAACTAACTAACTAACTAACTAACTAACTAACTAACTAACTAAATAACTAACTAACTAAATAACTAAATAACTAACTAACTAACTAACTAACTAACTAACTAACTAACTAACTAACTAACTAACTAACTAACTAACTAACTAACTAACTAACTAACTAACTAACTAACTAACTAACTAACTAACTAACTAACTAACTAACTAACTAACTAACTAACTAACTAACTAACTAACCGTTGTTGTTGACCGAATTTTAAAGTGTTTAAAATGTAATGTGAAGAATTGAAGGGTAACAATCAAAATTAGAAATCATAGCGTGAATCGGATTGTTGGCTCAATAGGTTTTTGCTTGAGTTTTTCAAACTTTATGAAGGTCTGAGTTGAGAAACAACTCTCGCGTCATACTCGTTCCTGTGTAATGTACTAGTACGTATGTGTTGTCTGCATTAACTGCGTGCTTTCGTATCATGTCAATGTAAGATAATCTATATATATAAAATTCTAACGTTACTGACTGACTGACTGATTGACTGATTCATCATCGCACAGCCTAAACGGTTAAAGCTAAATAGCTGAAATTTGGACAGGGGGTTGGTCTTCCACCAAATAGATCCACTAAGACGGGATTTTTGGAAATTCGAATGTTTAGGGGGTAAAAAAGGGTAAAAACGGGTAAAATCGGTAACCTCATATCTCCTAAACTAGAAAAGATACAAAAATAGTTTAAAGCTTATCGTCGTTCATTTAAAAAATAAGCGGACAGGTGTCTGGTACTTTTTTCAATTTCGGCCCCTTTAGGGAATAAACGGGTAAAAACTGTATTTTGGTACTTTTTTGCACCCATGTATCTTTTAAACCAGTGAACATTCAAACAATATTTTTGACTCCTTCATAACTTGACGAAAAAATAAAAATATAAATTTAGTACTTTTTGGTTATTCGGATGTTTAAGGGGTGAAAATTGTACCTATTTTTGGTACTTTTTTCATAAAACATTGGTTTATTAACTTATACATATAAATACGTAATAACGGGCTCCCACTACGATGTTGCAACATTTTGGCATAAAATTTTTATTTCGTTAATGAAATTAAGCATGTAGAGCCCGGAGTAAATGAGAATCTATAAAAGGGGACTTTTTGGTACTTTTTCGTTCTTTAAAAGGTACTTTTTGAATTTTCTATAATATTGAACCTAGAAACATGAAATTAAGCGTTTAGAGCCGGGATTAAGTGAGAAACTATAAAAGGGCACTTTTTGGTACTTTTTCGGTCTTCAAAAGGTACTTTTTGTGTTTTTTATAATATTGATCCTAGAAACATGAAATTAAGCATGTAGAGCAAATAGAAAATGAGAATCTGTAAAAGCGGACTTTTTGGTACTTTTTCGTTCTACAAAAGGTCTTAAATGTAGAGACCCAATTTAGAGGCCTACCTCTTATAAAAGGTCCTCATCTGTTAGTTTGTTAGTTAGTTAATTAGTTAGTTAGTTAGTTAGTTAGTCAGTTAGTTAGTTACGCATTCTGTTGTTGCTCGTACTTCTGGCTAGAGGCTTGTGCTATGATCTGGTAAACGGTAGTATATTTCTCTTTCTGGGTCTTAAATGTAGAGACCCAATTTAGAGGCTTACCTCTTAAAAAGGTCCTCATCAGTTAGTTTGTTAGTTTGTTTGTTAGTTAGTTAGTTAGTTAGTTAGTTTGTTAGTTAGTTAGTTAGTTAGTCAGTTAGTTAGTTACTTAATTAAAGTTAGTTAGCTTACTAACTTCGTTATTTATACCTTTCAAAGGAAATGCTACCAAATTAGCTGTAAACAATGTTTTATACGCCATTGATCACCTTTTGAAATTAATATTTTCTGGACTACAACATTTGTCATTAAGTTAAAAATATTACAAAAGTTAAATTATATCTTTAAATTTTCCAACATACTCCTACCACATTTACTAATGAGCGCATGTGAAAATCTTATGAAAAAAAAGAAAATTATATTCTCAGACTAAAATGAGTCATTAATCATTGGCATTTATTTGTATTTGTCATTTGAAGAAATAATAAAAAAACTGCTAAAATACAATAATATTCATTTGCCGTAATGATAATGATGGGTATGATATGCTGATGTGTTTGATGGCGGTGATGATGATGATGATGAATAGTATAAATTACTGTTTACATATTTACATTCGTGTAGCCTTCAAACCATCAATTATTATATAAATATTTATATGCTTGTGTGTGTTGTGGCAATGTGCATAAAGAGAAGAAAGGGGGAACAGTCAAACTAATTGTAGCAAATGAGTTCAATTTTTTAATAAAATTTCGAAATTATACATGAGGTTTGCAAATAAAATTTTCCTCAGTAGTTGAGTACATTAATTTAAACAACAAAAACCCACTGTAAAATGTGGACAATTTAAGAACTTTTATTTGCCTGTATGCCTACCACAGTAATACGGGTCATATTAAATACTTTCACAAACAAACTCATAACAAAACATACATAAAATTCAACCCTGTAGCATTTGTGACTACTTATCACCTAGTCTGTTTATAATAACTACAAATGACCGATTATTTGTTGCCAGTATTTTCACCTTGAAGTCTTGTCTCCTCTTAAAACCTTAAGGTTAGACATTCAATTCGAATACCTACAAATATTTTTCACATTTATATGCATGAATTTACATGACACGCATATTTAACGCTTTTATAGACACTCATATCCGTTTAAGGATTTTTTTGTAATGTTTTCAATTTTAACTTTCATACTGTTGATGTATTTTTATTACTGTTTCCTGTTTCCGGAACTCTTTTGTTTTGTTTGCTTTTCGTTTCATTTTTTTTCAATTTCAACCTTTGATATATAAATGAATATATATGTATTAGTGAGTGTGTTAAAATGTTTATTAAGGCGTTAAGAAAATTAATAATAGAGAAATGGTTTACCCAAGTATTGTTTGTTCGTCTTCGGTTTTGTAATGTTGATTCATAGGGACACCCTACAATTAAATACAATCGTAATTATTACAATATGAAAGCGGTTAGTATCTAGTATTTAGAACCAGGGATAAAAAATAAAAAGCCCAAATATATTCAACATTTCTTACACTCTATTATAAGCAAATAATACTCGTTAGTTTGTTATAATCAAACTCATATGCCACCGTTTCATACAAAATTTCCTTATTCCTGTTAATAGCAGTTTCTGTAGCTATTAACAATTATTTTCAAATTGTCCCAAGGCGTCTATCTATTTTTTTCATCTGCTGCTTGTTACTAAATTATAGCATGTTTTTCATATGATTTATGTTTCTGTAAATTTTTTCGGCATGAGTTCAAATATTTATTACATTTTTACGCCTTTCTTCAAAATGTTACTCGTTTATTTGTGTGATTGTCTGTTTACTAACTTTTGATGTAGGCAAAAGAAGGTATATTAAGTTGGTACATTTGCGTGGATAATAATTTAGGTTAGGTTAGGTTGATAGGAGGATATATACTACATCAGATTCCTGGACGTAATTCTTAAGAATCTTCCAATCTGTGTTTGTTAAGAATGTTATTTCCGGAATAACATCACTTCCAAAATACTTGGATCTGACTTCGACGAATCCCTGACAGTGGCAAAGTTCTCCAGAGTTTCAGTTCTAGTTCTAGTTCAGTTCTAGTTCAGTTCTAGTTCAGTTCTAATTCAGTTCTAGTTCAGTTCTAGTTCAGTTCTAGTTCAGTTCTAGTTCAGTTCTAGTTCAGTTCTAGTTCAGTTCTAGTTCAGTTCTAGTTCAGTTCTAGTTCAGTTCTAGTTCAGTTCTAGTTCAGTTCTAGTTCAGTTCTAGTTCAGTTCTAGTTCAGTTCTAGTTCTGTTCTAGTTCAGTTCTAGTTCAGTTCTAGTGAAGGGTATTTTAAATTCGACCAGAAATCTACCTCCTTTTTCAGTATGTTTTGCTAATAGTTTAAAAACATTCTACACATAATCTTAAAGAAAAGGAAAGGTGTTTTATATTATGTTAAAATATTTATTAGAGTTTTTTCGACATTCAAACTTTTTTTTAACAAAATGGAGATTTAAGAAAAACAAAGCGTAAAAAATACAAGAACAAACAACAAATGAATTATAATAAACACAAGCAATAGAACAAAAGAAAAAGGTTAAATTTAACAAAAAAAAAAAAGAGATGAAAAACTGAGCTGTTAATGCCGATTTGAAGATAAATCATCTTTTGAAATTTCTTAAACAAATTTTAATGAATATTTATTTCTTTTGGAGCAAAAACAAAGAAAACACACACGTTTAGCATAAATCCTTTGGGATAATATTTTAAAATATCATTATTTTCTCAAAGTTATAAAGTATACATGGGAATATATGCAATATATACATATGTATTATTATATATACAAATGGATGTGTATTAGATATACATTTACATACATGTATTTAAATTACAATAGTATGTATTTAAAACCAAGGCCTGAAAGTAAAAGTTAAACCATTTATATATTTAAATGTTTTAGAGAATATTTAAAGTATAAACAATATGATTCAGCATTTTGTAATGTAATAATACTTCGTTTTAATTTTTTGGAAATACCCCTAAGGTTGGAAAATATGACAGAGCAATTTTTGAGAGAAAATATATAGAAATTACAAGAAAAGCCTCTATAGATCCACCATTTATTTAAATTACCATAACAATAAACCTAAAGTTAACATTACTGTTAGAGAAAAAGGATGATTCTTTTTTTAAATGATCTTATCACTTGGAATACGACAAGTCTCACCATGTTCTACTAAACTGAAAGATATCCTTTTAATGATTTTAAATAGCTTTCTTCTTGTTTACTTAGGACTTATGGTTTACAATTTATTCGCATTAAAAATAATGTCGTCAACATTGAAAGTTAAAAAAATGTAATTCATGGTAATGTTTTATTTTCAACACAATTTATATAATATTGTTAATGGTTTTTGAAATAGAGTGTCAATATTTAGAATGTTATTGTGGAATTTTTTATAAAAATTTGTTTCGTAAGTAGTATTGATAAAAACAGAAAGAAAAAAAGATCTAATGCATTAAGTAAGCTTAGGACTTTATTCTTAAAGAGAATACACTGTGGTAAATCCTGTAAGAACAAATTAAACTTTGGATATGGAAAGAAGATTCAATGATATCACTTGATACCTTTCGTTTAAGTATTACCATCCAAACCAGCACACTTCTCATTCATTCGATACAGTCATAGTGAACAACATCCGACATATTTTCTTTATGTTTATGCGGAATCATATACACTTAACAACAACTTATTTTCAACGCTTAGACCCACACTCACTCTTCTGTGGACCTAAAGGACCTCTCTAATAATCAAGACAAAGCCATAAACTCTTCTTTCTGACTAGTTCTGTTCTAGTTCTGTTCTAGTTCTGTTCTAGTTCTGTTCTAGTTCTGTTCTAGTTCTGTTCTAGTTCTGTTCTAGTTCTAGTTCTGTTCTAGTTCTGTTCTAGTTCTGTTCTAGTTCTGTTCTAGTTCTGTTCTAGTTCTGTTCTAGTTCTGTTCTAGTTCTGTTCTAGTTCTGTTCTAGTTCTGTTCTAGTTCTGTTCAGTCATAGTGAACAACATCCGACATACTCACTTTAGGTTTATGCGGATTAAGGACCCCTACATTCGTGCTATATCATATACACTTAACAACGCTCAGACCCACATTCATTCTTCTGTGACTTATTTGTTGCAAAAATAACAGCATCTCTGGTTTGACCATCATTCTAAGAATACATTTGATCATTTTCAGTTTATAGTTCCAGCAGACAACAACTTATTTTCAACGCTTAGTCCTACATTCACTCCTCTGTAGGTTATTTGATGTCTCCATGATAGCAAGGAAATGCAGCCACAAAATGCACCCCGAAAGGATCTCTCTAATATTTAGGACACGACAAAGTCAGAAACTCTTCTATCTGTGGGCTTCCAGTTTCCGATTATGTGGTTCTCTGGTTAGACCACCATTCCAAGAAAAGGCCAAGGATACATTTGATCATGACCAGTTTATAGTCCCAGCAGACGACTGGAGGTACTGGTAGCACCTTTTTTCTCCGTGATTGTAATCACACTAAGATGGGGTCTTTCATCAAGGTGACATGCCCCCGGTTCTAAATCCTATTCTTGTATTCTTTTTGCTTGTTTATAAAAATAATGGTTCCACCACCATTTCAAGGAAAGGACGGGGATACATTTGATCATTACTAGTTGATAGTTCCAGCATCATGGTCAAGGTGCCCCCTAGGGGTAACAATAACATACCACTACATATTGTAAATCCTATTCTCTGGTTCGACAATCATTCCAAGAAATGACCGGTGATACATTTGATCATCACCAGTTTATAGTTTCAGCAGACAACAACTATTTTTTTCATTTAGTCCTACATTCACTCTTCTCTCAGTTATTTCTTATCTCGACGACAGCACCGAACTGCAGCCAAAATATGCATCCCGAAAGTACATCTGCTTTAATACAAAGGACAAGACAAAGTCCGAAACTCTTTTCTGCGGGCTAGCGGTTTCCGATCATGTGGTTCTCTGGTTCGACCACCATTGCAAAAAAACGCCTAGGATACATTTGATCATCACCAGTTTATAGGTCCAGCAGACTGGAGGTACCGATAGAACTTCTTTTCTTCGTGATTGCAATAACACTAAGATGGGGTCTTTCAGCATGTTTTTGTCAGTATATTGGAATTTGAATTCTATATTGGGCTTGGTTTTGTTAGTATAGAGCTTATTTTCAGTAATAACCTCTCCAGAATTTCATTTGCCTCCAAAGTAGTTAGGTGTAAGCTTCTAATGTATCTTTCTAACTTCCTCTTCAGCACCAGTTAGTTTTTAGTTGTTAATAGCTTGGTAATTCCATCGATGACTTCAACATCATCAATTCTACTTTATATAAGTTGCAGACAAAATCCAGCTTTTACATAAAAATGAAGATAGAATCAAAATCTCTTCTTTTAAAAAATGTAACGACCTACTTTCTGCTTGGTTATCCAAATGACTGTACATATCAATTCTGTATCATAATCACAGAATTTAAATTAAAATTGATGTTTGTATTCAATAAACCCATATGTAGAAAAATTGTTTAACCCATTTTGACAATATTTGTATTTCTACTTACACAAAAAAGAGAAATATTTATAAAAATTTAAAATAATTTATATTTTCCATAAGTAAATATCAACAGAGAGAGGTGGTTCAGTTTTGAAATACTTCTACAAATACATAGATTTTTTTTTTAACAAAAATACAAACTCTTACTACTACACTGGCATTTAGACAAAGACCTGTGCTGTAAATGCACACAGCAGATAAAACTAAGGACAACAAGATTTTATTTTATAAATACAAATACACATATGAAATAATATAAAATATTTGTATAAGAATTAATCGGATCAACTATAAAATATACACTTGTTACAAAATCCTATTTGCAGCTGGCAACAAAAGAAAAAAAAAGTATTAAAGTAAAACATTTTCATTTTAGTCCGACCATAATATGAGTAAAGTGCACGTATGTACATAGGTTTACTATACTTTTGAATATGACTTGTAAAGAAAGAAATCACAAATTATATTTTTATTCTTTAGAAATTTTAATACAATTCCCTGTAGAATCTTATCAATTGAATTTCAATAATAATTTCTATAACATTTTTCCATACACATGAATATGTTATTATTACTTTTTAAAATATTTTCAATAAAGATAAAAACATTTAGCATCTTCTGCAATATAAAATCATACTTGTTCATATTACATATTGGTAATATGTTTATGTGGACCAAATATGTCGAACAACATTAGCACGTACCAAACTTTAAGCAGCTTACAGTAGAAAAAATTCTACACGCATGTCAGTGTTGTATGACAGACTGATGAAAATAAAGAAATAAACAATATTATATGATCTTGTTGTTGGTTGCTTTTGAAATTGTAGAAAAAGATGCATTTTATCTTTAATTTTCTAAGCGATTACATAAGAAGAAGTACTTATATTGCCTGATTCTTGTAATTACTTGTAAGTACTTGCATGGAATGACATCACCAAGCTATAGTGAGGACTTAAAGTGGTATTGCGTTGTTCCTTACAAAAGTATTGGTGGATGTTTCTATGTATATGAACTTACGAAGTAAGTAAGTAAGTAAGTAAGTAAGTAAGTAAGTAAGTAAGTAAGTAAGTAAGTAAGTAAGTAAGTAAGTAAGTAAGTAAGTAAGTAAGTAAGTAAGTAAGTAAG
>NC_060953.1:14910589-14911601 GCF_022045245.1 Lucilia cuprina | reverse complement strand
GACATGTTTTTCAAAGGTAACTTGATCAAAAAAAAATCAAATAATACTTTGGTTGAAAAATGTAATGAAAAACGTGTGTTAAGAATTTTTCGATCTCACTCCTTATTTAATTTATTCTTTAGTTTCAGACTAGGTTTCGAATAGGGACTAGTTCTCCAGTTTTAGTTTCACTTAAGCTGAGGAAGGGCAGATTGTCCACCACCTTAGAATATTATATTCCCCACGGTCTGGAAAAAACAAACATGGAAAATAAAAATAACAAGAAAAATAACACAACACCAGTGGCAAGAGTTGATCTACTCGCGAGTCACATGTCATCGGCGTTCTGCAATCGTTAGCAAAATACTACTACGGAGGTGGGTACCTTGGCCTCCGTGGCGAACAATGCATTAAGCATACAGCATGTCATTGGCAAAAACATAGGGGTGATGGAGAAGAATGTACTCGAAAAGAGCTCTAAACTTCTTCAGCCTTTAAATATAGGTGAGGGTTCCGACTATGAATCTTCAGATGATAATAAAAAGATAATAGCCAATCGAAGGAGTGAGGAAGTTGATCAAATGGTGAAAGGATTAACTACCTTTTACTAAGAAAAGACTGCCTGAAGCCCAGAGGTGGAAATTGAAAAAAAGGTGCTTCAGGATATCGTAGTTAGTCAATCCTACGACACTCCTAAGGGAAAATCCGAGTATATTACAAGATCTGAGACAAAGAAGATCAGGTCTCCCCAGGAGTTGACAACTGTGAATGGACCTAAGAAAAATAGAGCTCCCTGTCTTCTAATGCACAGTTGAAGCCAAACCATACTACACTCAAAGGAACCTAAAGTTAGTTAGAAAGTTAGTTAGTTAGTTAGTTAGTTAGTTAGTTAGTTAGTTAGTTAGTTAGTTAGTTAGTTAGTTAGTTACTTACTTACTTACTTACTTACTTATTTACTTACTTACTTACTTACTTACTTACTTACTTACTTACTTACTTACTTACTTACTTACTTACTTACTTACTTACTTAC
>NC_060953.1:14902484-14910489 GCF_022045245.1 Lucilia cuprina | reverse complement strand
TTAAAACTATAAAAATATTTTTTTTTTTGTAAATTGTAATAATAATTTGAATCAAATAAAAAAAAAAAAGCTGTAAGTTTAGTGGTTTCTTTTTTATAAACTTATATGTATGTTAAGAATTTTTCGATCTCACTCTTTAACATTGCAATCAAAGTGTTTTCTTTCTTGATCCTGTCTTCTTTTTTAAAAATTACTTTACAACTTCAAGGAAGAACATTATAGAGGTTGCCCTCTTAAATGCTTTGGTATTAATGTAATATCATACGTAGTATATGTTATTTAACATAGTATAAGTTATTTTAAATAAAGGATAACTGCTTCTTGTTTCGTGATCCTGTTTTCTGGGAAAAGGACTCGAAAATTGCAAAGAAGGTAATACAAAATTTTTAAATAATACTGTACCGTAACACTTTCTAGAACGTTTCTTCTAATCCATGATAAGTCACATATCTTTAGTCAAGAACGACAAATGTCACATATATAAAGTTAATTTTCTAAAGACGCTTTAAATCGCTTAAGTTCTAAATGTTGTAATGTTCAAAAATTATATCATATAATTTCTCATGTCTTCTATATTATTAGAATTTTGAAAAATTTTAAAACTTAAGGTCGATCAGCAACCGGATTAAAGTCTTTTCATTTATTAAACATTATAAAAAGAATAAATTTAAGTTTCAAAAAAGTTTTTCTTTCAAAATTTCCTTTTTTATGTTATTACAAAAATTAATTTCATTTTAAACTAAATGCGATAGATAAAATTTTTGAATATTTTATTTGCTTATATCAATTAAAATTGCCAAAAAAGAACATAAAATATACCAAAAACATTTATCACAATTTACCCAAAAGAAAATGTTCACAAATAAAAATTGCTTAAGCTAAATACAACCAAGCAAAAGTTAAATTAACATTCATTTTGTTGGTTTGATTGTTGGTTGGTTGGGTGAATGTTGAAAATGAGTTAGCATGGTTGGTTGTATGTTGCCACAATTGCAAAATACAGTTACTAAACAAACGTCATTATCGTCATAATGCAACTTTTGGTTAAAAAAAAAAACTTTAACAACAGATGTCAGTTTAGGTTTTACTTTTAAAACTTAAGACAACGTGTACCTTTAGCAACCAGCTATGTTAGTTGCTAAAGGTTATGTACTTGATACTACCTCATTGAAGTCAAACTAGAAAGGAAAAGAAAAGTTTTATGAAATGAATACATTTAAAGGCATGATAATACAACAACATATTTTTCACTTCAATACTATTTACAAGTTACCTGCCTGCACGAGTTGTCTTTCTGATCTTATCTTTAAGTTTTATTTTGCATTTTGTTGTTTTGTATAGAAAATAATTGTTGTTATTGTTGTTGGGGGAAAAACTTACATAAATTGTGTCATAAATTTCTTTGGTGGCACAGCAAACGGGAAATGATCATATTTTTAAAATGTAGCCACAAGTTGCTTACTTAAAATGCAACAAACTTGTGTAGTATTTCTCTTTATTTTGTACACACAGCAGATTTGAACAATTTTCTTAGCAAGTTTTTACCACTACCAACTTACAAGAGAAGTTATGTGAGTTGAAATGCATAGGTATGCATGCAATGACGGGACTTACACTCACACACACACACACACACCTGTAAGTGCATAGTAAAAAGAAGACACTGGTTGGGATACGCAGAGCAAAAAGAAGTATTTTAGAAAATTACGTGAAAATAACTTAAAGCATAAGTTACCTTAAGTTTCCTTTACGTGAAATAGTTTTTGCAATAGTTTCATTTTAATAAGATTTGAAGTTTAAAAGCATAAGCACACGTATACACTACTACTAAAATAAGTGTATATCTGTGTGTCTTTGGATCTGTTGCTAGTACAAGGTAGTTTGAATTTAAATAGTACTTTGCAACACTTTTCCATATAAATAATTTAAGTATGAGATTTTTTTTATTTTTAAGAATTAAAAATTTATCAGTGTTTTATGAACCGAACTAAAAAAAAAACTATATTATAGTCGGCAATGTTTATCTACTTGCGATCATTTATTGTGGTCATTCTGCCATCGTAAGCAAACTCCTACTTTGGAGGACTAACATTGTATGTCATTGGCAAAAATGTAAAGGTGAAAGATAAGTATGTACTATTTCTTTTAATATGTGTAAAAGTCCCAAATCCTAAAATGATATTAACAACACCTTCATACCTAAATCCAAGAAGGATGTGGAGCAGTGAACGAGGTGTCGACTATCAAAATAAGGGCTAACTTTGGCGCAGTGAATTGAAGAATCTAAAGAATAATCTTTCTGAAGAATAATCTAGAAAATTATAATGTGTTGATTGCAAGATATTCCAAAGGACATGTACGTTTCACCCTCAACCAAAAAAGGAGAGAGTACCAGATCTCCCGAGAAGCTAAATACTAAAAACAAACACGAGCAAAACTGCTAATTGGGGCACAGAGAAAGAATTTGAAGAAAAAGCAGAAAATTATAATGCGTCTATCGCCCGACTTTCTAAAATATTCTGAAAAAGCATAACCACATCATTATTAAAGGACTCCCCCGCCAAAGAGGCAAGACCACTTTGTTGAAGTAGTCGAGCTATGAAATCTTTTGCCATAGTAGCCCAAGATATCGAAGTAATTAACGTTTTCACGGTGGTCTTTTTCATCCATTTGTCTTTGTGTATCCTAACATCCAGGTATCAATTTTTGGTCGTGGTTGAGCACTTTGTTCAAGTACTCGAAATCTTTTGCCATAGTAGCCTGTTGAGGAATGTCAGGTATCGTGAGTCAAGAAAAGGCAATCACTGTTTTAGAGCCAATAGAAAAGGCGGATCCAACATCAGGTAAAAATTCTCTATTGATGCTATAAGGTGTGATAAGACAATATTTTAATCTTAAGACTTATTCTCTTTTCCATTGTTTCGGCATCATCACTTTTACCACTATAGTGGGGACAGTATTAAACGTTTGTGCTGATGTTAGTAACACACAAAAATATTGGAGCAATACCACCTTAAAGTATATCGATCTATTCAGAATCATTTTTTGAGTTGATTAAGTCATGTCCGTCTGTCCGGCTGGCTGTCCATGTAAACCTTGTGCGCAAGGTACAGGCCGCACTTTTCAAGATAATTTTATGAAATTTGGACCAATAATGTTTTTTGGCACAGGGACGAAGCCTATTGAAATCTGTCCATTATTTCACTTGCGACCATCATACGACCGTACCTCCCGATTTGAGTTTTTTATGCCATGAAATATGAAATACACTATTATCTCCAAAAATTGCAACAAATAAGTTTTATGTAAGTATAAATGACACTACAGATTTCCGTAAGGATCGGCCCTTATTTGACCCTAGCCTCCATACAAACCCCCTTTCAAAAAAGGTCATAAACGTCTAAAATTGACTTGTAACCATTTGTATTGCAATGAAACTTAACAAAACTAACTGTTATTAAAAATTATATCCTTTTGGCATACACTCCTATATAAAGCCTCATTTAGAAATTACTTAAATACTTTGGAATTAGGGTAAAATTCAACATAAAAGTTTTTTAATGAAAAATAAAAATTTTGGTCGGTCATGCCCGACTTCCTACTTGTTAATTGATAAGACTTATTTTAGAAGCTACAAGGTCTTGCTGTGATAAGATGTGCATGTTTTAGAGTAAACGCAAACACCCTTAACCATGAAGGATAAATTGTTTTTAACAACTCCGCCAACATCTTACTCAGCTCCGCAAAACATCCAACTTAATCCACCATTCCACCGCCTCTCCTTCCGACAACACCTTAAATTTGGCTCCGTATTCCTCGCATAAATCACATACAAGTACCCAGCAGTTAAGTTGGATAGTCCTGAACTACCTATTAGACCTATTACTTAGGGTTACCACTAGCCACCGACCGTAAAGGTTACTAGTGCTCGTTCTACAATAAGTCAATTGTCACCCCATATATTACAAAGATAAAAACAAAAAGCTTAAGTTTGTTTCTTAAGTGCCATCGCTTTCGTTTACAAAGAGAACATCGGTAATGAAAGACAAAACAGAGCCGAGATGCCTTCACTTTTTGTCGAACTGACACACGCCAATGCATACACAATCTCTGCACTATCAACCCAAATCGAACATATAATTAAAACATAAACTTTCCATGCGATTTGCACCCAATCTACAAATAGCACCTCTTTATCCCGGTCATTAATTGACAGGTCAAATTAAAGTAGACCAGTACAATAAGTTAAAATGATCAGGTTAGCAGTTCATGGAGAAATGACTAGCTTGACTCTGACAAGAGAAGAAGCCTCCATCTTGTTTCAAAATAAACAAATAGAGAAACCGGTATGATCTCTAAGTAAATTGACGAATTAAAACTTTGTCAAAAGTTTTATTAAATTACAATATTATAGAGAAAACTACATTTAAAAAATTCCACATAACGTATACGTATTGTATATAAATATAAAATATAACGTATACGTCTGATGGGATTCCAATTTAACATTATTTTCCATATTAATTTAGAAACTATTGCATCTAAACTCATAAAAAATTAAGAAAAATATGTACAAAAAATTTTAAAACCAAATTTTAAAAAGTTGATCAGTATAATCTTATTCATAATTATTTTTTTAATATTTTAAAATTTTTAAATTTTCATGAAATAATTCTGCATAAACATTAAAAAAAAAAAATTAAAAGGAATTTATGTATAGATGTTTCTTTTCATGTTTCTTTTGTACTCAATGTACTTTTCTCCTATTGAATTCATTTGGGTTCAATAAAAAATTGCCATTTTTTTATTTGAAAAAAATTATATATATTTTTACTTTTAAGAAATTTATGAAAGTATATAAATTTATAGCATATATTTATTTTATAATTTAAGTAAAGAACTCAAAGAAAATCAAACAATTTACTTCGTTAAAAATTTCTTATTAAATAATTCTAGAAATAATAATATAAAATGCTCAGACAGTATTGTATTAAAAATAAATTTGTTTAAAATAAACATCAACTCTTTCCAGTTTTGTTTCTTTCGAAATAAGTAAACATGTTGTTGTCTGTAGTCTGGTAAGAAGTTTCGATACTTTGTGTATAGAATGAAATTATTATTTTTATTTTACCTTGTAATTTGCTTTTAAAATACTTAACATAAAAGCATTTTAATGTTATAAGAGATGTAAAATCTACAAAATGTATGCATGTTTTTAGAGAGTAAATTTAAATGAAAAAAATATTCTCAGAAAACAGTCTAAATTTATTGTGTGCGAGCAAAAGTAATTTCTTATTAAGATAAGTATTCTTAATTAATGCACATTAAGACATATAATTTGTGGGCCTATTAGGCTTGATCATTTGTCTATATGTTTGTCTCAACTAAATGTTTGATTGACTCTCCTCTAGTTAATTAATTATATTTCAAATATATAACGAAAATTTTGCTTGTCCAATACCAATTTTTTGGAAATAACGATTAACCCTAAAGCAAATTTGTCTAAATGCAGCATTATGATTTCTATGTCTGTGTGTGTAACATTACATTTAGGTGAACGAGTAAATGGATGCATGATTAAGCTTGTAAGTATCTACATGTTCCTATAGAAATGCCCAGCAGTCTGTGGTAATTGTTTGTAAATACGAACCTTACGAGATCAAGTGTGAAGATAGATAGATATATAGATAGATAGATAGATAGATAGATAGATAGATAGATAGATAGATAGATAGATAGATAGATAGATAGATAGATAGATAGATAGATAGATAGAGATAGATAGATAGATAGACAGATAGATAGATAGATAGATAGATAGATAGATAGATAGATAGATAGATAGATAGATAGACAGATAGATAGATAGATAGATAGATAGATAGATAGATAGATAGATAGATAGATAGATAGATAGATAGATAGATAGATAGATAGATAGATAGATAGATATATTGTTAGATAGTTAGATAGATAGATAGATAGATAGATAGATAGATAGATAGATAGATAGATAGATAGATAGATAGATAGATAGAGAGGTAGGTAGATAGATAGATAGATAGATAGATAGATAGATAGATAGATAGATAGAAAGATAGTTAGATAGATAGATAGATATATAGATAGATAGATAGATAGATAGATAGATAGATAGATAGATAGATAGATAGATAGATAGATAGATAGATAGATAGATAGATAGATAGATAGATAGATAGATAGATAGATAGATAGATAGATAGATAGATAGATAGATAGATAGATAGATAGATAGATAGATATATATATATATATATATATATATATATATATAGATAGATAGATAGATAGATAGATAGATAGATAGATAGATAGATAGATAGATAGATAGATAGATAGATAGATAGATATAGATATATAGATAGATAGATAGATAGATAGATAGATAGATAGATAGATAGATAGATAGATAGATAGATAGATAGATAGATAGATAGACACATAGACAGATGAGCAGACAGAGACACAGAAAGTCAGACAGACAAAAAACGGGCATTGATCCTGATTTTCATAAAGGCGTTGGGAATTATATGAATTATATAAAAAGGATACATTGGTTACATAATAACTATATATTTTATAAACAATCATTCATATACTATACATTACACACACTTGCACACAGCTACACGCACACACATACTCATTACACAATTACCTGTTATAATATACATAACAGGATAAATTTTCATAGTCTATTAATTTGAAGTAGATTTTTAAGTAAGATTCTATGTTTTGTGTGTTTCTGCAGTAGTTGTCCAAAATTGTTTGTGGGTGAAAATTTAAATTACTGTTATAAACAAGAAGTCACAGAAATACTATCAATTACACTTACATTTGCATATATGATTCACATTTCGCACTATGTTTTTCTATACTGGGCCACTAGGTTTAATTATTTTATTTATATACTCTTGTTTGTCAAAAGTTGGAGATATGAGACATAATGATGTCAGTTATCCTCGGCATAAAGAAATAATTGATTGTTATCATGTTGATTTTTTATTGAATAATACAAATGTAAGAATGTACTTACTTTAGAGTTATGGGTTTCAAAGTTAATTATGTATAGACAATTGGGTCAATAATAAATCAAAGATTTGAAATTAAGATTTAATCCGAAATAAAAGTTTTAAAATAAAATCTATAGAACCACAGCGCTAACTTGTGTGAAGAAATCTTTACTGCGGCAAAATTTTAGAGATATATGTCAATTCTTTAGTTCTAGTTGACTTACTATAACTTGTAGGCGAAGACTAGCTACAAAATACAATCAGGTTAGACAAATACTTTGGCTCTTGGTCATTTAACAGATAACTGTGGGAGGGATTTCCCTCAGGGGGGATAATCATTTCCAGCATAACTGAAATCCCAGGGAAATACTTCTAGTATTTCGGAACTGAAAACTGTGTGTAACTTCTGTAATATGATTTAAATATGCAAAGTCTGTCTGTGTGTTCGTCTGTCTATCTGTTTGTTTATCTGTCTGTCTGTCTGTTTGTCGGTCTGTCGGTCTGTCGGTCTGTCTGTCTGTCTGTCTGTCTGTCTGTCTGTCTGTCTGTCTTTCTGGACATTGTCGTATTGTTTCGTTCTTCAAATGATACTTTATAGATTTTCTATAAAATTGAACCTAGAAGCATAACATTAACCAAGTAGAGCACGGTGTATGTAAGAATATATAAAAGGGAAATTTTTGGTACTTTTTCGTTTTTCAAAATGTACTAGAAATAAAATAATTAATAAAAATCCGTTTAAAGAGAAGGTACTTTTTTGATCTATGACTTGTACTTTTTGGTTTTTATGAACAAACGCTACACCCTTATTGAATAGTGGGAAAGTTATTATGCATTTGTGTTGATGTTTGTAAAGTACTAAAGTATTAGTACTATTCCCACCTAGAAATACATCGATGACTGAGAATTAATTTCTGAGTCGATTTATTGTCCGTCCATTCTAATGTCCA
>NC_060953.1:14859984-14897484 GCF_022045245.1 Lucilia cuprina | reverse complement strand
ATATAAGTCATTATAAGAGCACTTAAAAATAGTGCAAATGGTATGTGTTATTTACTGCAAAGTATGTAAATAAGTGATTCTTTAAGTAAAAGTTTTTAGCAAGTTTTTGCTGGCCTGTTGACAAGGTTTTACGTAAAATAATTTTAATTAAAATTATTTTCCTAACACATATTTAAATTTCTTATTTAAAAAATACTTCCTACACAAAATCTTTGACATATTTCAAATATATTTTTTTCATGGCTTAAAGGACATGGGTCTAGTTTTATTTGAATTTATAAATATCCATATAAAAATTATATATTATGTCATTAAGATGTTTTCATGTCATTTAACATATATTCTAATATTCTAAAAAAAAATATCCTTTATAGCACATTTTTGTATGTCCATGTTTCTTTTTCCTCTTTTTTTGATACTTTTTGATTTTATTTAGAAAAGAATAAGTTGCTATGAAAACTAAAATATATACTATTATTTATTCAAAGAAATGTAGAAAAAATAAATAAATATTCCTAATGGAAAAGTTTGCCACTTTCGTTGACACTTGTTACCAACATGCATGATTAAACATGTCAATTCGATATCAAAGGTTTTCCACAATATTTTATAAATAGTAAATGGTGTTTTTGCTTTTTTTTGTAACATTTTTCCCTTTTCCATTGTACATATATAGTTTTTCTAAGACAAGTTTTCATTTAAGGGTAAATTATCATTTAACCATTACTTTTTGGAATTTTTTCTCTATTTTTGTCTATTCACTCTATGTCGAGTGTATAAGTTGTTGCTTATTTACACGGAAAAAATTGTTTTAGAAAATTATATTTACCAACTTTTCTTTTACAATTTCTTAGAAATATTTTATGAAATATTATTTACTTATAACTTTTGATTCTCTTATAGAAAGTCTTTAGTTGTGGAAGTGTAGCTCTTGTAAAGATTTAACTTTCTATTTAGTTACCATGTATATTTTATTATGTGTATATTTGTAAATTTATCTTAATATATTTACTATCTTTAACATGGTATTTTTTATAAATGTGACAAAATATTTTTTGCTGTTCTGTCAGTTTTTTTTTTTGTTGTTGCGAAAATCTTTGGTTATTTCTGATTTCTTTAGTTTAGTTGTTACATTTTTGCATGTTGATTTGGCCAAATATTAAAAGGAGAAGCATAAAGAACAAAGTTTTGAAAGTTTATCACATACAATCATTATGATCATTATTATTAGTTAATATTAAAGTTTTATGGGTGAAAAATTGGAATGAAAAAATTAAGAAAAATTGAGATGTTTAACATACACTTACGGTTAGAGGCATCTCTATATACGTATTATTTTTATATCCTACACCACTTTAGTGGAGAGGGTATATTGGGTTTGTGGTAATGTTTGTAACGCACAATATTATTGGTCCTAGACCCACCTTAAAGTATACCAATCGGCTCAGAATCATTTTCTGAGTCGTCCGTCCGTCTGACCGTCCGACCGTCCGTCCATGTAAACCTTGTAATCAAACTACAGGTCGCAAATTCTGAAGATAATTCAATGTCACATGACGTAGACGAAGCCTATTGAAAATGGTTAAGATCGGTCCATTATTTCACATAGCCCCCATACAACTGAACCCACCGAATAGGGCTTTTAAGTTCATAACTATGTTTAACATACTCGCATCTCGACAAAAAGCTGCAAATCGAAGTTCTATAATTTCCTACTTGTTTATTATATGCTTCCCTATAAACATCAGGATGATGTTTGGAATATAACTTAAGTCTATCATGGTTCAAGGTCTTTTGAGCTAACAAAATATTAATTTTTTAAACTAAACTATTTTTGTTCAATTTTTAAATCGTGAGCGTAAGAGTAATTTTCTGAAATTAATTATCACTTGTGGACCGATCCACATAAAAGTTGGTAGAGAGATTTCTGCTCACGATGAACTTAATTTTTATTGCTATATTCGTATTTTTAACCAGTAATAAGTGTTAAAGTAGTTTTATGAAGGGGACGTTGTATGGGCGAAAGGGTCAATTATGGACCAATCCTCACTAAATTTAGATAGATTTTGGCTTGCATAAAACTTTGTCAAAATTCGTCACTATATTAGATTTTTAAGTCTAACAAGCGTTGTAGTCTAGGGAGGCGGGTATATTCTATTAAAAACCGATCGTAAAAATTTTTGGTAGAAAGATTTTGGCGGAAAGACGCATGGAGAGACAGATAGACGACCATGGCTAGATCTAGCTAGATCATCTTAGAATTTGATGTGGATCTATGACAAATATTTCTGTGTATTACAAACGGGATGACAAAATCAATATATACATAAAGTACTAGAAATCCCCTTAAAAGAATTTAATTCTATATTTTTACGTTTAATATGAAAAAAGATAAAATCCTTTCGTACATATTGACTTATGACTTCAAATATTCATGTTCATTTGTTCAATATTACAGAAAATACAAAAAGTACCTTTTGAAAAATCAAAATGTACACAAAATTCCCCTTTTATATATTTCTCGGTTCAGAATTATAGGATCATAGAATCATAGTGAGATCTCGGTTTTTTGTTACAGTTCGAAAAGTCGAAGACAAAACACATTTGTCAATTTTGAACAAGTAAATGTCTGACAGATCAGATAGATCAGAGAAATGTAATGAACCCAAATTTGGGTAGTGAATCGTTTCTAATGCCGGGTAGTTACACAGAAGATGAATAATTATTTCTCATCTTCGTTTTGGCAGTTGTTATAAAAGACGTTATATAGGAAACCCACACGTTTTGCATGGTTTCCAAATTTGTTCAGTAAAAACTGATAAAAGAGCCCTCACATGCGTTCTGCTGTGACTTATTAGATCGCATGTTCAGTGATGATCCATGCGAGGCCATAGCATTCTTGAAGTTGAGCAGGTATGCTCATGAGACCAGCGGTCTTGAGCTCAACTATAACATGTAGCAGATATATGTGGCCTGGACACCACAGTGTTACACTACAGAACAGGTCTTTCTCCGGATCATTAGCATGTAAAATAGTGCACATATCATTGAGTTTAAAAGTAATCTTGGTTTCAAATTTCTCAAACAAGACGCCTCGGACATTTGCTTGTTTATGATCCATCAGTGAAAACATGAAGACCAACTGCACTTAAAGGTGGTATTGGTTCTGAATAATCAGTGATTATGTTATATCGGTTCCGGAATAAAATAGTCAATGGAATAGTGTAGGTATAAGAGGAGATCTGCAATTAGTTCCATCTATTTGAAGTACTCAGTATGGCTGCAGTCTTCATTAGCTGTTGTCTGACAAAAAGATCTGATGACATTATCTAAGATTGCTTAATGCATATACCGACTTATAATTCTGAAATTGAAGCTATCGATGCAGATTTAAAAAGAACTCGTAAAATAGTTTTCGACATGATCAAAGAATAAAAACTTATAATAATAGCTTATCATGATATTACTGACTCTCATATCAATAGACACATTAATTATATCTTACACCACTAAAGTGGGGAGGGTATTATGCGTTTGTGCAGATGTTTGTAACACCCAAAAATATTGGTCCTACACCCAAATATATTAGTCCTTAGTCAATTTAGCTATGTCCGACTTACCGTCCGTCTGTCTGTTTCTTCATGTAATCCTTTGTTCAGCACTTTCTAAAGTTATAAAGTCAATTTCCATCTTGTCAAGTATATAGAGACCAACAATTTACTTAACGACCGCCGGTATGGCTTTCGTAGAGGTCGCTCTACGGAAGAATTACTAGCCTTCCGTTCGGAGAAATAGTGTCATTCCATTCACCATTTTGGCGAAAGTAAAGTGGTGGCTTTAGATATTTCAAAAGCATTTGATAGAATGTGACATGGTGCACTTGTATCAAAACTAATTGCATTTGGTGTCGGTAATAACTTCTCTTGATTTATTTTGAGCTTTCCCAGAGATCTCACTATACGAGTTGTTATAGATGGGATCTCATCAAACGAGTTCAAGAATAATTCAGGGCTACCGCAAGGATCCGTCATTTCCCCTACCCTTTTCTTTATCTTTATAAATATCTTTTGTCAAACTTCCAACTCTATCTACTCTTTTGCGGATGACAGCAGTATCTGCCATTCTTATTCATGCAATCATATGCCAAGCCCTCTATAGATTGGGGCAAAGAGGCGCAATATGAGTGAAACGTTGAATCACGACTTGATAAAGATCTCTAAATGGGGTCGTGTAAACTGAGTCGATTTTAACGCTCGTAAGACTCAATGTTGTTTTTTAACACACAAACGCTTGCCGTTTATTGTTGTTCCATCTATATATATGGGTGGACATAAAAATTGAGTGCGATGCATCGCGAGGTCGTTTCGGAGTACACAAGGAAGCTAAAGGACTGATATATGCAAGTGTCATTGATCATGATGCCAATGGTCAAATGCACTGAAATTCCTTCTCAAATATTCATAGAGAACACGCTAACAATGTTATATATGTACATAGTTCGTACATGGACCTATTTAAGGCATTTACAAAAATGTCCACGAATAACACTTATATTCTTTGAATGCATTTGGAGGTGATTGGTGTGGATCGTCTCTAATCCACCTACAGAATGAAAAGGGTTACCGTTAGTTTAAAGCACCAAGATAAACAGGTAAAACACATTAATTAAACAAAATAATGTGTTACAATTCCCAAACAGTTTATGTAAATTTTGATTTAAAAGATTTATGAAAACATTCATACAAAGCTACACAGCTGTTCATATCTATGTGTATATTTTACATACAACATATTTATATATGTGTTTGTGTGTTTTTGTTCTATCATGTGAAGTAGAGCAAATCAATCCAGCCGTTGAAATAACAAATTAAATTTATTAGCAAATGTTTAACAATTGAGTAAATATTGCGACTAATGGAATGACACTCATTCCGTTTTTTTTTTGTTGACAAATCCTGTTATTTTAAAAAAGTTATAAAAGCAAATATTGTAAAAAACATTAGGGTGGCTTCCTTACAATATTTGTATGGAATAATGTTTCCCAAATCAAATGAAAGTTTAGTGAACAAAACTTTTGTTTTTTAGCCTCCCCTTAATAACACATACACAGGTCTTATATTAAGACTTCTTTGAGCAGTTTTTTAGCCTCCCCTTAATAACACATACACAGGTCTTATATTAAGACTTCTTTGAGCAGTTGCAAGGAGGCTGTAAGTCAAATATTGCTTTTACTTAAGGTGTGCGTTAACAGGATTTGTGCTTCCTTTTCTTTACATTTGTTGTAGCATTAGTAAGAGATTTTGATTAATTGTCTTCCTTTTTAGAAAAAAAAAAATGGTATAAAAACATTTTAAATAAACTTAATGATCCTTGAAGAGAGATAAAATTATGTCAAAGTTTTCTTTAAATTTTAATGATTTCTTGTGCCTTTATTCTTACTTCTTTGATTTGTTTTAGAAAGTGTTTTTTTCTCGTTTAAGGAAGAAAAGTTTATGGAGATAAATCAATGAGAAAGGAAATATTATAGATAGTTTTTCAATTTAAAAAAGGATTAATGTGTAGTAATGAAATTACACATTTTAAATGGATTAAATAAAGTATGAACGTATTGTTGGGCATAGCCGACCTTATAATACCCTACACCTGTTACTACAATAAAATGTAGAGGCTAGAGTCAAATGATGCCCTATAATTATAAAGTTCATGAGGGTCATCAAGACTAGTGTAGAACATTGTTTTGCAGCTTTTGTAGTTTGATTACAAGGTTTACAAGCCCTATTCGGGGGTTGTAAGAGGGCTAGGTGAAATAATGGACCGATGTTAACCATTTTCAATAGGCTACGTCTACGGTGCCGTAAAAGATCATGTACCATAGAAGATCGTGTACCAAATTTCATTAAATTATCTCCAAAATTGCGACCTGTAGTTTGATTATAAGGTTTACAAGTCCTATTAGGGGTTTCAATTGTATAGGGGCTAGATAATATAATGGACCGATCTTAACCGTTTTCAATACGCTTCGTTCCTGGGGCAATATATCATGTACTAAATTTCATTGAATTATCTTCAAAACTGCGATTTGTATTTTGATTACAAGGTTTACATGGACGGACGGACAGATGGACGGACATAGCAAAATTGGGTATAGGACCAATATTATTGTGCGTTACAAACCCAATATACCACTAAAGTGGTGTAGGTTATAAGTATGGATGATGTTGATGATGTTTTTTACTTTAATTCCAAAATAATTTTACTTATTGTGGACAAAAAAAGAGATGTTCTACAAGAGGGTCGAAACAATGAATCGATTTAAACCATTTTCAATAGCGTTTTGGTCAAAAGAAAAGTATGTTTCAAATTTTAAATTAATTTAAATAATCTTGAAAACTTGCTACTTTATATGGACAGACAGACAGACAGACAGAATGATGGACGGACAGACAGACAGATGGACGGACATCAGAACAGACGGACATAACTCAGAGAGTAATTCTGATTGGTCCGATTGGTATATTTAAGGTGGATGTAGGACCAATATGTTTGGCTTTCATCAGCACAAACTCTACAGCCACTATAGTGGTGCATGTTACAAACTTAAAGTTTAATCAGATAAAGAAATCATTTGAATCATTTTCAGATGAAAATTTTTAAAAAATTTGTTTAAAAGTTTACCTTCCATATTTAACCATTACTCTCGCAAACACCATCAATACATTACAGTGAATTTATTTAAAAATTGGGGTTGAAAGCACGATAAGAAACTCTTTAACTTATTTGAAAAAAATAATAAAAATCCCGAAATCAACTTTTAAATTAACATAATTCTTTCTCGTTTTCATAAAAAAATAAAAAGTCAATACTTTTAATAATTCATACAATATTTGGAATAAATTATAATATGCATAAACACACACAGACTAACGTTTTAATCCTCTTAAGAGAAAGCTGAACAATTCATTGCTTTTTTCCGGAAAAAAACACAAAAAAAGGACGCAAAAAATGAATATAAAACTGGTCGATAGTAGGCTGGTAATATTTTTAGTATACGCAAATATTTATTCCTATTTGAATAACTACGAATAATAAGGATATGAAAAATACAGTTAAACAAAAAAAAAAATCATCCATAAAAATGAGGAAAAATGTAAAAAAGTATATACTTTGGCAAATGAGTTCAATGAGATGCGAAGGACAATAAACAAAACTCTTGTTTTTATACGCACACACACACAAACACAAAAATACGGTTAAGAGTCATAGAATATAAAATGATATAAAGCTGCATAAAATACATATATACGTACAAAATAAATGTGATTAAGAGTGTGCCATGGTCGACTGTCTTAAGCTCTAATGTATTGCTTAACAATATGTCATTATCCAGCATAAACTTAGTAAGGATTTCTAAACCAATAACATATTAACTTACCTTTCAATCACTGCTATATATCATTCTGATTACATAGAAGTGGTCTTATAAGGTCTTAATAATACCTTTGAATTCATTATTCAGCTTCTGCCTAAAAAGTGTATACGTTTTTGCACACCATTTACATCTCAGCAAAAACTCGATAATGGGTTATACTTCCGTAACCATTTACTTTCCAATGACTAATATTTACCGTCTTCAATACTTAGAAGTACTCTAGTAATGACTTCAGCTTGCACAGGAATAATAATAAAATAATGTGAAGGAACTTTAAACTATAATAGCACATTGCATATTTATCCCTTTATCTTAAAGACCCTATTTATAATGACTTCTTGAAGTCCCTATTTGTAATGACTTCTATAAGTCCTTATTTCTAAGTACTTCTTTAACTTCCTTTTTCTAAGCGGACGTAGAAGTATTGCCTCCAATGACATCACCATGTTAAAATAATGACTTAAAATGCTAATTAAGAAGTAGTGAAAAGCGGCTTTTTTAGCTTTTTAACTCATTACTTTTTAGTGTAAGTTTTTCCTGTGATTAACTTATTTATCTAATTACTTGTAAGAGACTGTGACAAGAAATTGCCTCCATCTACATCACCATGTTAAAATAATGAATTAAAATGTTATTGTATAGGTAAATCTTTGCATTCTAATCCCTTACCTCGTAATGAAAGTTTTTGCTGGGTTGTTTTGAAAGACAGATGGTTATTTTGTGAAATTTTATAATTTTTATGTATTTTCAGAATTTTACTTTAATGGCGATCATGAACAAGGTAACTACTGCCCCCCAACATCGAGATCGTATTGTTGCTCATAACATACTAAGAATGTACTTAATTTTAAAAGAAATTTAAATGTTTAAATATTTTTTTGTTACAAATGGAAAGATAAAATCAATATGCCTACATTTTTTTGGGAGAATGAGCATAAAAATATGATTTTAAAATATATATAGAGAATTTGAATAACAAAATGATACAACAAACAAATATACTTGTTAATACACCAAGAAAAATTAAATTAGTTAAAACAAATATAAATTAGTTAAAATAATTATTGAAAATTTTCAATAAAATAAAATTTATTCAAAAATGTACTATACCCTTTGCGCTATCAGGCCATTTGTATTCCCTTTTGCAATTTATTCAGAGAACTAGATGTAACCAGAAAGCATTGCTACTCACTTAAAAATTATTAAAGATTCTATCTCCAACAGTTATCCAGAAAGACGAAATTTTTGTGTATAATTTAAAGCCCTATTTAAAGTCTGTAAATTTTTTTGTCGAAATGTTCACAAGGATGTCTGAGTTGTTGGTGTAAAATTTGAGGGTTTTAATTCTAACAGTTTCCGATATAAACTAATTTTTGTACTTAATTCATATGGGAAGTGCCAAGACAGTCTAATAAAAGATTGACCATTTTTCTCTTAAATGTTCACAATCTTTGAGATTCTAGCTTTAATAGTTATCTGGATATATGAAATTTTGTATTTAATTTTTATGGGAGGTGACAAGCCTCTAAAATCTAGTCTGCCAATTTATTAGTCCCAATGCCAACTTAAGACCTGAAGACTTTCTCATTTTCTCCAAAATATTCACATGGATGGTCTTTGTTCTTAATTTTAGGCTCTTGATACTAAATTATCTGCGAAAAATTCTGTATCTAGGCTGCCCATTCATATGGATGTCATACTTGTCTAATAACTTATCAGGACTCTAGTTACTCAGATATGCGACTTTTAATACTAATTTTTATCTAGTGGGTAATGTGCTAGGCTTGGACATTACCCACTAGATTTTTTTTAAAAGAGGCTATATTTTCTTACAGATATACAGGAAGACACTGTGAAAAATCAGTCCAGCCGTTTAGCTGTCTACAGTTATAGGCCTCTTTTGTGCGCTCCTTAATTAATGCCTTAGGTCTACCAGACTAGGATACTAATGCGATCTAGCTGTCTATAAAGGTCATATAAACATCCAACGTTCAAAAACAAAGTTTCCTGCATGCAGATCCTGTATTTGTAAGGAATGTTATATAAGGAATAACCTCTCTTCCTAGATATTTTGATTTAATTTCGACGAAAGTAAAGCGTTTCACTATGTCTAAGTGTGTTAATTCTATTTACTATAATTGTTATCGTAAATCTTTCATCTTCACTAAGAATACGTACCATACGTTTTCTACCCTTGGACCTTTTCACTCAGAGAAGGTTTCTCAACCTGCTTTCTTTGGGGTCACCCCATAAGGTTAGTAATACGTTTCGTTATTCTATGCGGCCTTGTGCATATTTGAAGAATGGTAAGTGTTCAGATCCCCTTGGGAGATGTGATTCTCTTAACCTCAAAGGTTGAAAAAGAATACAGTGTATACTTCGGAGTGTTTGGGGTAAGTGTTCTACTCCCCTTAAAAGATCTGGTTATCTTGGTCTCAGACGTTGAAAGAAGAAATGTAATACACTTCGTAGTGTTCTGGAATTGAACGAATATGAAATATGAAGATCATTACTTTGTGCTTTAGATATCAATTCTTGGTGATCAATAACATAACGTCTCACAGTGGCAAATAAATGGCTCCAAAATTTCATAGTCCTCTCCACTTTAGCCTTAATCAGCACTCCCAATTTTGCATAACTGTGCCTGTAAGCCTGTGTCTACTCTACACGCACCATCATACTAAGGGTAAGTGTTCCGTTAACTTTACGTGTTCTATTTCTCTTGGTTTCAGAAGTTAAAAGAGAAAACATTATATACTTCGAAGTATTCTGGGATTGAACCAATATGAAGTATGTGGATCATAACTATGTGCTACAGATATCAATGTTCGGTGCTCTAAATTGGCCTGTATCCGCACGTCCACTTTTGTGTAGCCGTGTCAGTATCCTGTGTCAGTATCCTATCCACTCAGAATACGTACCATCATACTATGTCACAAGGGACACAAATGTCCCCTCAGACTTGCTCATTTTGAAGAAATTTCTTGCTTTCATCAGCGTCACTGAATATGATCTTTGTTGTTCTCATTATTAAAAGAGACCCTATAGAAATCGCTGACACATATTTTTAACTCAACTTTCGTTGTTGCCTTCATCAGGTTAACTACCTCGAGTTCACTTCTCTTTAAAGCTAAAGTCGACTTCTTCCGAGTGACCTGTTACCCATATGAGGTAAACCTTACATCTGTGCTAGCAATTAGATAAAGTTTTATTATAATTCAATAGAGATCTTACATTTAATTTTATCACCTCATATCGTCCTAATTGCCTTGTATTCTAATCCAATTTACAATTTCAGACTTCTGCTTGGAAGTTTGTATTGTTATTAGGTAAACGTTGGGTTCTGGGTATTCATTGTAGAATCCCAGGTCTACTTTGTTCCCCAATTTAGAGCCACGGATTCCTACATGTATTTTCTCTAATATTCTGCGTGAAGAGGACATTTTAACTGGGAACAGCTTTTCAATGTGTCCGATATATTCTGTGTCTAGTATGCTACCAGGCACGTTCGACGATTGTGTATTACCTTCTAATGTGTCCAAGATACCTTAATGACGTATAACGTATAATACCTTTTGGCCTAAAGTTATAAACCATTTGGCTGTAAGTGCCCCCTTACCTAGCAATGTTACCAGAGCGAAGAACTTATGACAAAACTTATACACAAGCTGCATGCATGAACGATGAACTCCCTGTTGTAGTTTTATATTACTTTCACTAAGATTTTCTTTTGAGTGTATTTAAAAATTATTTTGCCACCTATACATGTACAAACATAAAAGCTTAAAAAACAACAACAACAATAAGAAATATTTAAGTGTCCCTTGAGAGAAAACAATATTAATAATAAAATAAATCTTTAATAAAAATCAATATTTAAATGTACTTTAGATTTGAAGGTTATCCTTTTAAAGATCCTTCAGAATTTGACTTTGCTAAGAGATTTCTTAAAATTTAAATGGTTTTTCTTAAAACAACAAAAATTCTTTAAGTGTTTTTAAAAAATTTTGTTAAAATATTTTTATAACATTTCAATTTTATTAAGTTTGCCTTTTTGCTACTTAAAGAAAACCTTTTTACGTGTTTTACTACTTAATATTTTTTTCTAACAACTTTTGCAATAAAATCTTGACCAAATTAAAACTGTTGTTGTTTTTTTTCCTCTTTTCTAATGTATAATTACTGTGTTTATTTGCATAACTTCCTCTAAACTGTTTTTATGATTTTCAGTTCTGTTTCCTTTTCCAAAATTCTTGTATAATTTTATTGTCCTTTAAACTTGTTTGTAACGAAATTGCGTCGGAAAAGCAACACAATTGTGGAATGTACTCAACACTGTCAAGAAGATAAAAAGAGTTTGTTTTACTAAATATAAAATGGTTATGGCCAGAAATTGGTGTTTGTTTCTTTAATGTTTAACGACCCTTAAACATTTTTAATTGAGTTTACGTGATAAAATAGCTAGACACAATTAACTCTATTGCAAACAAAAAATTTTTTTAAATTACTTAAGAAAGAATTTGAAAAGGAGTAACTTGAATGAGAACAAGGGAAAATATTTAAAATATTTACATTCTTTGAATAACTTGTTAGTTTAATTTGGTAATATATAATTTTTAAAATTAATGCATTTTCTTTTCCAAACGGAAGACGTTTTATTGATTACAAAATAATGAGTTATAGAAAGAGGTTTTAAAAGTATTGAAGGTCAAAGGGGTTATTGTATTGTACCTGTTCTACAACTTGCACTTTTCAAAAGCCTGCATATGCTTTAGTCTATTATATATTCTAATCTATAGTCAGATATATATTCTAATCTATAGTCAAGTATATAATCTAGACTATAGTTCAGTCTATTGATTCGTCTATAGTCTAGTCTTTAGTAGACTTGAGTATAGACTAGCCTATAGACTAGCTATAAACTAGACAATATACTAGGTGATAGCCTAAAACAGACTTTTTAAATGCGTAAATTGTCGAATGTCTAGCTCTAGTCTAATCCATAGTCTAGTCTATAGTCTAGTCTCAAATCTAGTCAATAGTCATTTCTATAGCCTAGTCTATAGTCTAGTCTATAGTCTAGTCTATAGTCTAGTCTATAGTCTAGTCTATAGTCTAGTCTATAGCCTAGTCTATAGTCTAGTATATACTCTAGTTTATAGTCTAGTCTATAGTTTAGTCTATAATCTAGTCTATAGTCTAGTCTATAATCTAGTCTATAGTCTAGTCTATAGTCTAGTCTATAGTCTAGTCTATAGTCTAGTCTATAGTCTAATCTGTAGTCTAGTCCATAGTCTAGTCTATAGTATATTCTAAAGTCTAATCTATAGTCTAGTCTATAGTCTAGTCTACAGTCTAATCTATAGTCTAGTCTATAGTCTAGTCTATAGTCTAGTCCATAGTCTAGTCTATAGTCTAGTCTATAGTCTAGTCTATAGGCTAGTCTATAGTCTAGTCTATAGTCTAGTCTATAGTCTAGTCTATAGTCTAGTCTATAATCTAGTCTTTAATCTGGTCAATAGTCTAGTCTATAATCTAGTCTTTAATCTGGTCAATAGTCTAGTCCATAGTCTAGTCTATAGTCTAGTCCATAGTCTAGTCTATAGTCTAGTCTATAGTCTAGTCCATAGTCTAGTCTATGTTCTAGTCCATAGTCTAGTCTATGTTCTAGTCTATAGTCTAGTCTATAGTCTAGTCTATAGCCTAGTCTATAGTCTAGTATATACTCTAGTTTATAGTCTAGTCTATAGTTTAGTCTATAATCTAGTCTATAGTCTAGTCTATAGTCTAGTCTATAATCTAGTCTATAATCTAGTCTATAATCTAGTCTATAGTCTAGTCTATAGTCTAGTCTATAGTCTAGTCTATAGTCTAGTCTATAGTCTAATCTGTAGTCTAGTCCATAGTCTAGTCTATAGTATATTCTAAAGTCTAATCTATAGTCTAGTCTATAGTCTAGTCTACAGTCTAATCTATAGTCTAGTCTATAGTCTAGTCTATAGTCTAGTCCATAGTCTAGTCTATAGTCTAGTCTATAGTCTAGTCTATAGGCTAGTCTATAGTCTAGTCTATAGTCTAGTCTATAGTCTAGTCTATAGTCTAGTCTATAATCTAGTCTTTAATCTGGTCAATAGTCTAGTCTAGTCTAAAGTCCAGTCTATAGTCTAGTCCATAGTCTAGTCTATAGTCTAGTCCATAGTCTAGTCTATAGTCTAGTCTATAGTCTAGTCCATAGTCTAGTCTATGTTCTAGTCCATAGTCTAGTCTATGTTCTAGTCTATAGTCTAGTCTATAGTCTAGTCTATAGTCTAGTCTATAGTCTAGTCTATAGTCTAGTCTATAGTCTATAGTCTAGTCTATAGTCTAGTCTATAGTCTAGTCTATAGTCTAGTCTATAGTCTAGTCTATAGTCTAGTCTATAGTCTAGTCTATAGTCTAGTCTATAGTCTAGTCTATAGTCTAGTCTATAGTCTAGTCTATAGTCTAGTCTATAGTCTAGTCTATAGTCTAGTCTATAGTCTAGTCTATAGTCTAGTCTATAGTCTAGTCTATAGTCTAGTCTATAGTCTAGTCTATAGTCTAGTCTATAGTCTAGTCTATAGTCTAGTCTATAGTCTAGTCTATAGTCTAGTCTATAGTCTAGTCTATAGTCTAGTCTATAGTCTAGTCTATAGTCTAGTCTATAGTCTAGTCTATAGTCTAGTCTATAGTCTAGTCTATAGTCTAGTCTATAGTCTAGTCTATAGTCTAGTCTATAGTCTAGTCTATAGTCTAGTCTATAGTCTAGTCTATAGTCTAGTCTATAGTCTAGTCTATAGTCTAGTCTATAGTCTAGTCTATAGTCTAGTCTATAGTCTAGTCTATAGTCTAGTCTATAGTCTAGTCTATAGTCTAGTCTATAGTCTAGTCTATAGTCTAGTCTATAGTCTAGTCTATAGTCTAGTCTATAGTCTAGTCTATAGTCTAGTCTATAGTCTAGTCTATAGTCTAGTCTATATTCTAGTCTATAGTCTAGTCTATAGTCTAGTCTATAGTCTAGTCTATAGTCTAGTCTATAGTCAAGTCTATAGTCTAGTCTATAGTCTAGTCTATAATCTAGTCTAGTCTATAGTCTAGTCTATAGTCTAGTCTATAGGCTAGTCTATAGTCAAGTCTATAGTATAGTCTAAAGTCTAGTCTATAATCTAGTCTTTAATCTGGTCAATAGTCTAGTCTAGTCTATAGTCCAGTATATAGTCCAGTCTATAGTCCAGTCCATAGTCTAGTCTAATCTTTAGTCTAGTCTATAGTCTAGTCTATAGTCTAGTCTATAGTCTAGTCTATAGTCTAGTCTATAGTCTAGTCTATAGTCTAGTCTATAGTCTAGTCTATAGTCTAGTCTATAGTCTAGTCTATAGTCTAGTCTATAGTCTAGTCTATAGTCTAGTCTATAGTCTAGTCTATAGTCTAGTCTATAGTCTAGTCTATAGTCTAGTCTATAGTCTAGTCTATAGTCTAGTCTATAGTCTAGTCTATAGTCTAGTCTATAGTCTAGTCTATAGTCTAGTCTATAGTCTAGTCTATAGTCTAGTCTATAGTCTAGTCTATAGTCTAGTCTATAGTCTAGTCTATAGTCTAGTCTATAGTCTAGTCTATAGTCTAGTCTATAGTCTAGTCTATAGTCTAGTCTATAGTCTAGTCTATAGTCTAGTCTATAGTCTAGTCTAGTCTATAGTCTAGTCTATAGTCTAGTCTAGTCTATAGTCTAGTCTATAGTCTAGTCTATAGTCTAGTCTATAGTCTAGTCTATAGTCTAGTCTATAGTCTAGTCTAGTCTATAGTCTAGTCCATAGTCTAGTCTATAATCTAGTCTTTAATGTGGTCAATAGTCTATAGTCTAGTCTATAGTCCAGTCTATAGTCCAGTCTATAGTCTAGTCTATAGTCTAGTCTATAGTCTAGTCTATAGTCTAGTCTATAGTCTAGTCTATAGTCTAGTCTATAGTCTAGTCTATAGTCTGGTCTATAGTCTAGTCTATAGTCTAGTCTATAGTCTAGTCTTTAATGTAGTCAATAGTCTATAGTCTAGTCTATAGTCCAGTCTATAGTCCAGTCTATATTCTAGTCTATAGTCTAGTCTATAGTCTAGTCTATAGTCTAGTCTATAGTCTAGTCTATAGTCTAGGCTATAGTCTAGTCTATAGTCTAGTCTATAGTCTAGTCTATAGTCTAGTCTATAGTCTAGTCTATAGTCTAGTCTATAGTCTAGTCTATAGTCTAGTCTATAGTCTAGTCTATAGTCTAGTCTATAGTCTAGTCTATAGTCTAGTCTATAGTCTAGTCTATAGTCTAGTCTATAGTCTAGTCTATAGTCTAGTCTATAGTCTAGTCTATAGTCTAGTCTATAGTCTAGTCTATAGTCTAGTCTATAGTCTAGTCTATAGTCTAGTCTATAGTCTAGTCTATAGTCTAGTCTATAGTCTAGTCTATAGTCTAGTCTATAGTCTAGTCTATAGTCTAGTCTATAGTCTAGTCTATAGTCTAGTCTATAGTCTAGTCTATAGTCTAGTCTATAGTCTAGTCTATAGTCTAGTCTATAGTCTAGTCTATAGTCTAGTCTATAGTCTAGTCTATAGTCTAGTCTATAGTCTAGTCTATAGTCTAGTCTATAGTCTAGTCTATAGTCTAGTCTATAGTCTAGTCTATAGTCTAGTCTATAGTCTAGTCTATAGTCTAGTCTATAGTCTAGTCTATAGTCTAGTCTAGTCTAGTCTATAGTCTAGTCTATAGTCTAGTCTAGTCTAGTCTAGTCTAGTCTAGTCTATCTAGTCTAGTCTAGTCTAGTCTAGTCTAGTCTATAGTCTAGTCTAGTCTAGTCTATAGTCTTGTCTAGTCTATAGTCTAGTCTATAGTCTAGTCTATAGTCTAGTCTATAGTCTAGTCTATAGTCTAGTCTATAGTCTAGTCTATAGTCTAGTCTATAGCCTAGTCTATAGTCTATTAGTCTAGTCTATAGTCTAGTCTATAGCCTAGTCTATAGTCTAGTCTATAGTCTAGTCTATAGTCTAGTCTATAGTCTAGTCTATAGTCTAGTCTATAGTCTAGTTAGTCTAGTCTAGTCTAGTCTATAGTCTAGTCTATAGTCTAGTCTATAGTCTCTATAGTCTAGTCTATAGTCTAGTCTATAGTCTAGTCTATAGTCTAGTCTATAGTCTAGTCTATAGTCTAGTCTATAGTCTAGTCTAGTCTATAGTCTAGTCTATAGTCTAGTCTATAGTCTAGTCTATAGTCTAGTCTATAGTCTAGTCTATAGTCTAGTCTATAGTCTAGTCTATAGTCTAGTCTATAGTCTAGTCTATAGTCTAGTCTATAGTCTAGTCTATAGTCTAGTCTATAGTCTAGTCTATAGTCTAGTCTATAGTCTAGTCTATAGTCTAGTCTAGTCTACAGTCTAGTCTATAGTCTAGTCTATAGTCTTGTCTAGTCTATAGTCTAGTCTAGTCTACATTCTAGTCTATAGTCTAGTCTATAGTCTAGTCTATAGTCTAGTCTATAGTCTAGTCTATAGTGTAGTCTATTGTCTAGTCTATAGTCTAGTCTATAGTCTAGTCTATAGTCTAGTCTATAGTCTTGTCTATAGTCTAGTCTATAGTCTAGTCTATAGTCTAGTCTATAGTCTAGTCTATAGTCTAGTCTATAGTCTAGTCTATAGTCTAGTCTATAGTCTAGTCTATAGTCTAGTCTATAGTCTAGTCTATAGTCTAGTCTATAGTCTAGTCTATAGTCTAGTCTATAGTCTAGTCTATAGTCTAGTCTATAGTCTAGTCTATAGTCTAGTCTATAGTCTAGTCTATAGTCTAGTCTATATTCTAGTCTATAGTCTAGTCAGTCCATAGTCTAGTCATAGTCAAGTCTATAGTCTAGTCTATAGTCTAGTCTATATTCTAGTCTATATTCTAGTCTATAGTCTAGTCTATAGTCTAGTCTATAGTCTAGTCTATAGTCTAGTCTATAGTCTAGTCTATAGTCTAGTCTATAGTCTAGTCTATAGTTTAGTCTATAGTCTAGTCTATAGTCTAGTCTATAGTCTAGTCTATAGTCTAGTCTATAGACTAGTCTATAGTCTAGTCTATAGTCTAGTCTATAGTCTAGTCTATAGTCTAGTCTATAGTCTAGTCTATAGTCTAGTCTATAGTCTAGTCTATAGTCTAGTCTATAGTCTAGTCTATAGTCTAGTCTATAGTCTAGTCTATAGTCTAGTCTATAGTCTAGTCTATAGTCTAGTCTATAGTCTAGTCTATAGTCTAGTCTATAGTCTAGTCTATAGTCTAGTCTATAGTCTAGTCTATAGTCTAGTCTATAGTCTAGTCTATAGTCTAGTCTATAGTCTAGTCTATAGTCTAGTCTATAGTCTAGTCTATAGTCTAGTCTATAGTCTAGTCTATAGTCTAGTCTATAGTCTAGTCTATAGTCTAGTCTATAGTCTAGTCTATAGTCTAGTCTATAGTCTAGTCTATAGTCTAGTCTATAGTCCAGTCTATAGTCTAAAAAACTTCTTTTACAAAAAAATGTTTTCTAAGAAGAATTTTATATATAAAACTTTCTCTAAGTAGAATATTTACGAAAAGTGTTCTCTAAATTAATTTTGTCTTTATCTTTAATTATTTAATTATTCCAGTATTTTTAATAAAGATTATAATCATTTATTTATTTTGCATTTCTTTTCAGGTAAATTTCATGTTAATTAGATGCAACAAACTATAAAATAGCATAAATGCTGTAAGTACTCTAATTCTTAATTTATTAACTTAAAACTATTTTACCAAGGGGTTAATAAACTAAACTTTAACTAAACTTACATGCAACTCACATGTATTGTATTCAGTTGAAGTTATCTCACATTATCTTATTTAGCAATTTTCTTTGTATAATAAACTTGTGATCTTTCGTTTTAGTTCGTTCTATTTTCTCTCGTTTACAACCATTTAACAAAAATGCCTTTAAGTAAAATTCTATTCATGTGTTCAAATTTATTTAACATTTTTTTGTGTTATTACTTTACATTTTGTATGCATAAATAAAATGTTTATTGAAAGTACAAAGAGTAGTTGAATAAAAAGAAAGTTTTTAGGAAAAAATATGAAGAAAATAAATACTATCAAACTAGACAAAAAACATTAGGAAATGGGGGAATATGTTGCAAAAAAAAAAAAAAAAAAACTAAATAAAATTGTTTTTATTTTATATAGAGAAGAGTGCAAAATCTTTCCTACATCATCGTCAACATTATGTGAAAATAGGAAAAGGAAAGACAACTTTGAAACTTGCAGAAGACATGAATGTTGCAGAGAAAGAAAACAAAAATTAAAATAAATAAAAATTGTTAGCAAAATGTATTGTGTGAAGAAAATTGTCATAAAAAATAGTTTGATTTTTATTTTGCAATTTCATTTTTTTTAACGACATGTGAAATATTGAAAAATATGGTGAAATATGTAGCTATATGTTGTGATTTTATTTACTTGCAAATATAGATTTTTTGTTATTTTTATTGAAGTTGAAATATTTCCTTCAATAAAAAAAATTAAAATACATTGTTTTTCAAAAGCAAAAATTTCACAATTTAAAGGTAAAATAAAATCATTTTAGAGAAGAGCGTTTCGATTCTTCCATATAAAGCTAATAGCTTATGTATTTGCGGAAACTAAACAGTAGCAGGACGAACAAAACAAGCAAAATATAACTCGCCAGTGCTTACGGAACAGGTTAGTTATATTAGTCTGATCATATATTATAGTTTGGAATATATGTATGTATATGATTTACATGGATTCGATTAACACAGATAATTATGTTAGCTTTATGGATAAAGGGTTCCATCATCACTCCATCTATCAAATCCATCAACTGTTCCATTTTCTCTATAGAATCAGAGTAGACATCAAACACTGTCATGATCTGTAATTTGTACCGCTCGTAGTATCTAGGAACGATAATAGAAATGTATCTTAAAAATCGTTTTTTTAAGCAAGCACCCTCTTCCCGCGAATTTGAGTTTAAAACACAGCCACTACGTGGATTCCGATGGAACCTCAACCAACAGACCAGCCAAGACATAGTTCTGTGGACAACTGGTCACCCGTAGTACCAGATTATGCGATGCTCTGGTTAGACCTCTTTTCAATTCATCCATGATCAAGACAAAGATTGAATTGTAAACACTTCTTTACCCCGAGATTGTAATACACCATGGTGTGACTGTGTGCCCCGGGGGCACAGTCTGTGTGTATGAATATCGAGTGTTTTACGTGAGTACCTGGAATGATGCCCTACCCCACGGTGGTCTTTTTCATCTACTAGGTAGACTTGACAACGGTCTACCATCGCGCCTAAATCCTTCAATGTAGAACACAGGTGGTAATTTTTGTACATTATTTTGACCGGTCCATGTACAAGCACTTTGCTGAAGTACCCGAGCTATCTAATCTCTGACCATTGCTGCCCCGTTGCTTAACCTTCGAGATGTAAAACATCACTTCCATTTATAACCAGGCAGATGGGATGACTTCTGTTGATTTGGCAACAGCACCTAGAGACGTATTTGGTAATCCGAAATACCCAACAAATGGATCAGGATCCCTCTTTTATGAACCGATAATGTGACAAAGGAAATAGGAATTCCAAAGTCAATAATATAAAAAATTGCCACTACCAATAGGCAACAGCACCGAGAAACTTCCACGAAGCGGAAAAGGTATACTAAATCAGTACTTATGGTCAATATGTGGAGACTTTCTCAATCGTTCACACAATCCATCGCATTAGTTCCATTCTCATGATCAGAAAGATCAATCTTCGGGATGTCAGCAACTATTGAATACTAGCCTGACAATTCCCCGGCATATGCCGGTGTCCCATAACGCGACCGGCGTTCCAAAATCGATCGGGTTCAGGTATACAGCTTAAGCCGCTTTGTATAGACCTGTTCGAAGAGAGAATTATCCGACCTATTAAGTATAGGATATATCAGTCCTCTCCCCGCGAATTTGGGTTTAAACCACAGCCACTACCAGGATCCCGAAGAAAACACAACCAATTGACCAGCCAGTACATAGTCCTGCGGGCAACTGGCCTCCCGCAATGATTAAGTCAGGCAGTAGACTGTCCCGACCAGACTAAGGTATTGGAAAAACCTCTTTTTCCCCGGTGGAGGCTTCACCAAGGTAACTTGCCACCGGGAGAAGTCTGTATGTATGTATGTTGATATCGGTTTTCAGAAGATCCCAGATATTTGCAAGATCTAAATATCCAATTATTATATTAGACATACTATCCGGAAGGTATATTAACGGCTATTGTGAAAAAAATTTTTTCTTCCCAATTTTGGAAAGTTTAGATGGACTTTTTCTAGTGAGTTTATGGAAGTCTCCTCGCTTTTACAATTTGACTACTAAATGTCTCCTGTAGTGGCTAATGTTGCTGGACACACCGTCTTCGTCATTTTAGTGTTCTTGTAGAATTGGCATCTTCCCAATTTTTTAAAGAAAACTGTTTTGGAGACAAAATAACTTTGTTCTATTACCAACAATATATCCTAAGGTTCTTCACTGGATGATCCCTCTTCTTTATCAGTTCCATCTTAGGGAGGATAATACTTTCTGCCAAGTTCTTCGGGGTTTCATCAGACGGGTGAGATGACTCCCTCATCATCTGCTGAACTCGCAGCTAACACTTTATATTGGTTGTTTGTCCTTTGAAGCGATTGCGTGGTTTATTATCTTTTTTTTGGGAACTATGGAGTAAAATTAAGGCTCTTTTCTTTTTCACCGTTTAGCTTCTCTTTCGCAGCTCATAATCTCTATTGGTTGTTTGTCCTTTGAAGCGATTGCGTTATCCGCTATCTTATTGTTGATCAAATCTTCTATCCTACCAATAAGAGATCGTCAGGGAATCTTCTTTTGGCAACTGCAGATTAAAATAGCGGCTCTTTTCCACCGTTTGTCTTATCTCTCCTCGTTTTTGAGATATACTTGCTGCGAGGTTGATTTCTTCGATGTATCTTCAGATCTGGCTTGGCGTTGTCACCCTTAATAGGGGGATTCTATTTTGAGATTCCTTTGATGGCTTGGCTTTGAATCTATATTAGAAAAAGGGAAGAAGAGATCCTAGTATTATTCTCTGTTGTTAACTCTTCGGAAGATTTGATCCTCAAAAATTAACTTCTGATGATTTCCAGAAGCATCTCCTTCAACTATATGCTGTTAACCGTTTTTTTAATATAGTTTAGCTTTGCTATCACTCACCTCTTTCAACATTTTTTCTATTCCATATAGAAACAAAACTTTCCACGAAATTTTCTTAGGTTCAAATTCTAGTCTCACACCTTCCCAAATAACTTAAATGTCCTTAACTCATCCATGAATAATAATTTTTCTCAGATTATGAAAATTTGCTATAAAATTTAGTTTATTCTCACAAATCATCCATACTTTTTTCTCATTTATGACTTTACAAAAGTCTACACTATAAATAACATAATCTATTTACAAAACAACATTCTTCAGTTGTTTTTCATCATATTCAACTGACAAGAATAACAACAGCAAAAACACATTTCCTTGAGGCTATAACGAAAAAAAACAATAAAGGTTATAAATAGACATTTTTCATAAAATCATTGTTTTGTGAACAATATTAAACTTCCTGTTTACAGGCTACTGGCGATGATGATGGCGACTTTAAAATTGTGTTGTTTTCAAAAATAACAAAAAATGTTTTTGTTGTTGTTATTGAATCAAGTGTAAAATCTGTTTGAATAAAATATACGGATAATAACAACAACATTTTTGCTTTTACTCTGTTTAATAATTATGAGTAGTCGGTTAAAGGTCACATGAAGTGAAAATATTTTTTTTATTTTTATGACTCAACCAATGATCTTTAGCGGTGAAATAAAAATCTTGAAGTTTTATGATTTATACTTTATAACCGTAGCAGAGGCCTTAAAGGCAAATGGAAAATGGGTTTGAGAATTAAGACATTGGATATTTAAAGGAAATGAAAAAAATTTAACAAATTAAAAAAATTTTAAGTTGTTTAAATTGTATCTAGTTTAGATAATAACTAGAATTTTCATAAAGAGAATATCTTCAAAAAAAGCATTTTGTCAATTGCACTCGTTGCAGGAAAATTTTCTTTTTATACTCTACACCACTTAAGTGTTGAGGGTATTATGCATTTGTGTTGATGTTTGTAACACCAAAAAGCGTAATACCTTCCTTAGTGTATACTCATTGATTTTGCTATGTATGTCTGTCTTTATGTTTTTCTGTCTATTTCATTGTTTGCCTCTCTGTCTATCTGTCTGTGCGTATGTCTGCCTGTCCATCTGTCTGTCCGTCTGTCCATCTGTCTGTCCGTCTGTCCATCTGTCTGTCTGTCCGTCTGTCCGTCTATTAGTTTTTCTATCTATATGTCCACGTAAAAAGGAATTCTCTGTCTATCTGTCTGTGCGTATGTCTGCCTGTCCATCTGTCTGCCTGTCCATCTGTCTGCCTGTCCATCTGTCTGTCTATCTGTCTGCCTGTCCATCTGTCTGTCTAACTGTCTTCCTGTCTGTCTGTCTGTCTGTCTGTCTGTCTGTCTGTCTGTCTGTCTGTCTGTCTGTCTGTCTGTCTGTCTGTCTGTCTATTAGTTTTTTTTATCTATATGGCCATGTAAAAAGCAATTCAAATTTTTAACATAATAATTATTGTAGAGTATTATATGTTCAGCCATGCCCGACTATATAATTTTACTTATTTTTTTTTCTTGTTGAATTTTTGTCTGACCAAAATCACTCATGTGTCAAAGTAACTAATTATAATGGATTTTCTGCTTTTATAGTTTCTGCAGCAACATTCTACAGCAAAACACACAGTCAACCATTTGTTGCAGATGACATATCATCTTTCATAACCAAAAAAAAAACACACTTTTTCCCCCAAAAATATAAGAGACAAAATAAAAAGGTCAATAAACTTTTTATGATTCCTTAGAGGGAGGATAGAAAGAAATTATGTTACAAGTAAACAAAAAGTATTATGACAAAAAACATTTTATCTGATGGTTTTAAAAGACAAAGTCAATTTAAAGTGAATAAAATAAGATTTAAAAAGAAGATAGATATTCAACTCTTTTTTATTCTTTTCTATTTAAAGATTTAGATTAAGATAATATTGAAAAGTTTAATGAAGGAAATGTTATATAAAACTTAAGTTGTATTGCTGTTAAACAGAAGGTATAGATTTTCATTAATTATATTGTTACTACGATTTTTCATAGGGTTTGCCCGGAGTTTTAAAATGATTGCATTAAGCTTTGTTTTTAACAAAAGAAAAGTTATTAAAAATAGACAGACAAACGGACAGACAGACAAGAGAGATAGACAGACAGAAAGACATACAGACAGAGAGACAGACAGACATATGGACAGGCATATAATAACTTCATTTAAATATAAAAATTTAATTATAAACACCTTTAATGTATTTATTTCTTCTTAAATAGAAATCTATCTTTCAATGTCAAACCACACTATCACACTAGCTGGTAGCTATTCAGCAAAAAATCTAACTCAACAGAAATGTATTTTGTGTAAGAATACTTAGCATGACAAACATAAATATGTTTGTAACTTAAGCTTTAATATCTGTATATTTTTTTTCTAAGAAATTCTTGTATTAAATAGATTTTCATCTTTCAATTATTGCATAGAAATGCAATGTCTAACATGCGTGTTCATACACTTTCGCATGACAAAGTACTTTTGCGGATTTTGCTTTGTTATGACAAAGTGCTTACAAAATCGTTCATATATCAACAACCATATCAACAGAAATAGCTGCAGCAGTAACAGAAATAGCGACATCGTTAGTATTGTTAAAAGATGAGTGTGCTAATATGTTATGATGTTTGTATTTCTTTAAAAAGATTTGTTAACACATACATATGCACATAACTACTTTTACATATTTATACATATATTTTTTTATTTTTTTATTTATTTTTTAAATAAATATCAAATATTAAAAATGTATATTTTTCTATAACTTTGATTCATTGCGCTAATAATGAAAAAAAAAAAAATCATTTAATGTTTAGAAAGCGTATACTTGTTACAATTTGCATTCAACCATATATTTATTACTCATACGCATCCATGTTCAATGAGTAAATTATAAAAATTAAAATTGTGCAAAAATAAAGAATATTTAAATCTACAATTCTTCTTAAATTTTCCTTAATTTTTAAAATAAAGTTATGAAAAAGCTAGATTAATACCTAATACAACTTTTGTACATAAATTTAGAAATCTTAATCCAATAAGTCATATAAGTCATGTCTAATACGTGGGCATTACTCAAAGAAAGTTCAAATGTGAATTAATGAACATGCCTTAACAAAAGTGTAAACAGCATTATGAATTATGTTTTATTACTCTACTTAAGTGTACGGCGTGGTTAGGGAGTTGAACGATGATTATTCGGAAGTCGATCGTTGGATGTTTCTCGGGAGATGATTGTTGGGTACGGTGGGATTAACGTTGATTATTCGAGAGGCGGTCTTTTGGCGGTGTTGACAGCAATAGCTTGATAACGATATCACCGTTTTTCTAGCGAGGTTTCTTGTTAATTTCAGTGTCTATTCTTTCTACTACACGAATACAGGAAGTATTCGAAAGTTCTTGAGTTCGACAAAGAATACAATCTCAAATACAACACGGAGTAAAGACTAAGGACACAATTGTAAATACTACACTAACTCAAGAAGTATTCGAAGGTTCTTATAATCGACAATTAACAAAATCACACTTGTAACCTCTAGTCTAGTCTGTCTGCAATTAAAGAGTGAGTGTAGCTGCTTGAAAGTGATGGAAGCTCGAGGTATATACCCTAATGAAATCAAAACTATTCTACTCAACGAGGCGTTAATTTAAAATATGGATAAGATAATCTCATAAGGTCTCTTGGAATAATGAGACAGTGGGTAGAACCACAAAGGTCATTTGGGGTGAAACTTATTACAGCAAGGCGAGAAATCTCCTCTGAGGTTAGTTTGATGGGATTACGAACACAGAGAGAACAGCGAAACTCCGATCATTCTTGATCGTACGACTAATTTGTCCGAGAAAGATCATAGCCTAGTTCCTTTACGAAAGCAGAGCGGATAGTGTTGATGCTAATGGACAATATTGGACTAACTAAAGAAAGCTTGTGCTCACAAGGTTGAGACCCATATCGATATTTAAATGTGCATTCATTTCACTAGATTAATGCTTTCCATCTCTCGGTATGTGTTCTATTTTCTACTACTATGCTGCAATTTAACTAAAAATGAAATAAAAACCTAATTTTACATGTAAACCATATTAATTAGTTCTTAACATAAGTAAGCACTTTTACATTACACAACCTTTCGTCAGCAAAATTCATTATCAATCTCGGTATAAAAAGTTAATGTCTTGAAAAGGGCCTTCAAGCAAAAAATTTCACTAAAATTATTTTAAACTAAAAACGTGATGTACAAATCGTACATTTAAGAAATTTTATGGCCAACAAAATAAACTGATTACTTTTGCAAAAAAAAAAAATAATAATAAAAAATAAACCATGAACTAAAAAATAAAAAATATGGAAGAAACATAGATAGGTCTAACATTTAAGACCATAACTTAACTTACTTGACTGTTGAAATAATAATATTCTTCACATCCGCAAGACATAAATTTTGATAGTGATAAAAAAAGAAATGCAGCATAACCGAAAACTACAGAAACATGAAGAATAGGAAAGGAGTAAGAAAAAAATGAAGCAACATGAAAAATATCTATTTTTCACTATCTATGGGTTTTCTTTGGCTACCAACAGCTCCATGCAATGATGAACGTCATCAACATCCTGTTAAAAGTGATGACGAAAAATTAAGACAAGAAATGGAGTGAATACAGGAACAGATGAAAAGACAAAATTGCAAAAATTATCACAATGTCATGAAGCGTTAAAACACTACTTCCACTTACACCTGCATTAACATTTTCATGGTATACTTTCTTTCATGCACCAGCACTTTAGTTTTGGCTTAAAGCCATAATAAAATAAGTTTAAAGCTCATTTATGGTTTCAGTATTACAACAGTTTAGATAAGACTTAACTTAAGTGTGTTAATAAATATTGCAACGAAAATTTTGCAATATAAAAAAAAAACTCAAGGAAGTAAGATGATTTTGACTACTTACGTGAATTGTATAATAAGCAGAGAGAAATATTTTAAGGAAATTGAAGGCTAAAGTAAGACAACACACTTTTTTCTAACATATACTCTTTTGGTAAATAGTTCAAAATGCAGAACAGTTTAGTCTTTAGCGTAGTCTATAGTCTAGTCTATAGTCCAGTCTATAGTCTAGTCTATAGTCCAGTCTATAGTCTAGTCTATAGACCAGTCTATAGTCTAGTCTATACACCAGTCTATAGTCTAGTCTATAGTCTAGTCTATAGTCCAGTCTATAGTCTAGTCTAGTCTAGTCTATAGTCTAGTCTATAGTCTAGTCTATAGTCTAGTCTATAGTCTAGTCTATAGTCTAGTCTATACTCTAGTCTATAGTCTAGTCTATAGTCTAGTCTATAGGCTAGTCTATAGTCTAGTCTATAGGCTAGTCTATAGTCTAGTCTATAGTCTAGTCTATAGTCTAGTCTATAGTCTAGTCTATAGTCTAGTCTATAGTCTAGTCTTTAGTCTAGTCTCTAGTCTATAGTCTAGTCTATAGACTAGTCTATAGTCTAGTCTAGTGCATAGTGTATAGTCTAGTGTATAGTCTAGTCTTTAGTCTAGTCTTTAGTCTAGTCTATAGTCTAGTCTATAGTCTAGTCTTTAGTCTAGTCTATAGTCTAATCTATAGTCTGGTCTATAGTCTAGTCTATAGTCTAGTCTATAGTCTAGTCTATAGTCTAGTCTATTGTCTAGTATATAGTCTAGTCTATAGTCTAGTATATAGTCTAGTCTAGTCTATAGTCTAGTCTATAGTCTAGTCTAGTCTATAGTCTAGTCTATAGTCTAGTCTATAGTCTAGTCTATAGTCTAGTCTACAGTACAGTCTCTTAACAAACTATCGCAGACTAATATTAGATCTGGTGTACTTTCCTTAGGCAGATTGTTGTCCTTCTAAACATAGTTTCATTTAAAAAAGTCTCGTCTATGTAAATAGAGTTTGGTTTCATCTGTCCATTGTCTTGATCATCAACCAACTTATATTTTTATAAAATTTAAACAAGGAGTTTTTGTTCACAAATGATCGAATGATTACAGAGATTGTAGAATTACTTGCCTTTTGCTAGGGCTGGCTCAACGTAACTTTGTGTTTTACATCAACAACTTGTACATCTTGTACATCTAATAAACCAAAAAGCATCCTTATTTATACTTTATATATTGTTTAATAATTTTTTATATACATACATATATTTTGGCATCGTATATACTTACATGTATGAAACTTCATATTTTCATCAATCACCTGTCATTTTAAGAAAAATGTAAACATAATTAAAATCCTTTTCTATTTCAACTCAAACACCTTTTGAAACTTTTTTTCCTTTATAAACATATTTCAGTCAGTTTGAAAAGTAAACATTTTATTTTTGCCGTAAAATTTCCTGAATTTTTAAATTAACTTACATTCTACATATACAATAACTTTATTTCCTGTCCGGCATTTTTTACTTGAAATATAAACAGAAATTTCAAAAGTTCATTTTACTCTTGTACCCGGTACACATATAATTTATAATTGGACCCCTAAAGAAATGTCAGTCTTACGTAATAGTCATTTTGTTTTTGTTTTTTTGCCATAAAGTTCAGTGACTTATTTTATATGGATTTCCTTTTTAGTTTTGTGAACATTTCTTTTTGTGTCTACTGTTAAGATACTTTGCACTGGAAAAATGTGGACAAAAAGGAAACTTATGTCATCAAAAATTACATGACAAGCAGCTGAAAAATGTTTGTGCAGTCATTTTTGTATGTGCTATGTTTTTTGTAGGCGTTACTCTTGTGATGGTAGAATTTTAATTAGAATTTACATTAAATAGGCCAAACAAATATTTTACTCTTTATACATTGAAATATACTTAGTTTAACACTTGCAACATATATTACATACATATGTGGATCCATAGAATGTTCGCACTTGTAAAAAAACCATGTTGTGTGCTTAAAATTACCAATAGGACTGCTCAAAAAACTAAACATCGAAAGTGTTTCGGTGTCCATACTTAGTATTAGATTTAATGTCAAATATCTCGCCAATTTACAACCCTTTTAATATTTTTTGACTGAAGAATACTACAATTATTATTTAGTTTTAATTTATTTGCAAGAACTGCACCTACATTAAGCTTAACATATCCATCTTATTTAATTAATTCTTAATCTAAAGATAGCTCATATTCTTTACTATACAAATTTGTTACAACTCTTTAAGACTATCTTTAAGGTGAAATTTAAATTCTTTATAATTGTATAAATTACAATTTGTAACAATAGTAGCTAATTATCATTGTAGGTTTAATGTTTTTTTTTTCTTTTTTTTTTGTAATTTTAACTTTTTAACAAAATTTGGCTCATCAGCCATACAGACAGATAATGCTTAAGTTTATTTAATGGTTGAGAAAAGTATAATAATGGTGTATGTATATGTTTGTGCAAAAATAAAGACGAAAATTATTCGTAATGAAATTGTAATATAAAGTGACGTGAATGCGAAATAATTTAGCTATGTATATACAGTATCTGTTAAAACTTGATGAATTAAATGTATAAATTTTAAATTTTTTAAATGTTAAATTTTTTATGTTTTCTTGTCAATAATGGTATATAATATAGTCAAAAATGTAGTCTATAGTCTAGTCTAGAGACTAGTCTATGCTCTAGTATAAAGTCTTGTCAATAATCCACTCCATAGTCTAGTTTATAGTCTAATCTATAGAATAATCTACCTTCCAGTCTATTGTCTAATCAATAGCTTAGTCCATAGTCTAGTTTATAGCCTGGTCTAAAGTCTAGTCTATAGGCTATAGTCTATAATCTATAGACTAATCTATAGACTATAGTCTATAGTCTAGTCTATAGTCTAGTCTATAGTCTAGTGTATAGTGTAGTGTAGTGTATAGTCTAGTGTATAGTCTAGTCTATAGTCTAGTCTATGGTCTAGTCTATAGTCTATTTTATAGTCTAGTCTATATTCTAATCTATACTCGAGTCTATAATCTAGTCTATAGTCTAGTCTATAGTCTAGTCTATAGTCTAGTCTATAGTCTAGTCTATAGTCTAGTCTATAGTCTAGTCTATAGTCTAGTCTATAGTCTAGTTTATAGTCTAGTCTATAGTCTAGTCTATAATCTAGTCTATAGTCTATTCTATAGTCTAGTCTATAGTCTAATCTATAGTCTAGTCTATAGTCTAGTCTATAGTCTAGTCTATAGTCTAGTCTATAGTCTAGTCTATACTCTAGTATATAATACAGTTTTTAGCCTTGTCTATATTGTAGTCTATAGAATAGTCTGCATTAATAGTTTGGTGACATATAACTTTTGTTCACTTTTTGCTGCTACTGTACAACTATAATAATTGTGTGAATACTGACATTGCATCATTTAAGTATTACACAAATTTTCCAAAATTATTCCAACTTTTCAGCTAAACTCTTGAATTGTCTCATATTTTGACATACGTATAAATGTATGTGCGTGTATATATAAATGTATAGTAAATGTTTATGTGTAAGTAATACATACTCGTTTCCGTTACTTTTTTATGTTTGAGAAATAAGAAAATGTATTTCCTCACACACGTACACATTCGCATATAACCCATACTCAAAGTAGAACTCAAAAACAGAATATGTAAAAAAACTTTTTCCTACTTTGCACTTATTCCTTCATGAATGTTGAATTTCACAGTTTAACGCTCTTTTACGTTTGTAGTTCTATTTTTTTCTCATTTACTGAAATGTCTATTTTTTTTTTGTTTATACTGCTTTACGTTAAAAGTGATATTTGGTTGTAAATTTTTCTGCATACATCAGCCATTTTTTCATTCATTTTTGTACGAAATAAAATGAACAAAAAGAAAAGAAAGACTTTGTCAGTAAAAGGGAAAAATTATTTATATCTTAATGTTGCAGCAATAAACGTAAGTGAAGTACATTTTTGGGGATATGTGAAATAGTATGACGTTTAATACCCTACATAATTAAAGTTAATTGAGGATTTAAGACATTGAAAAAAAATTGTTTTCTAATGTTGGGATAGTAGAATAACTTTGTAATAAGTTTATATGTTTCTTTATATTATTACTAATGTAGTGTCTCTTATAGTCATTATTAGCACACAATATTTCTCACATGTTTATTTCGCGCATTTAATTCATTTTCATATATTTTACATTACTCTGTGTGAAGACAAAGGAATGCAAAAACAAAGTCCAATAAGATAAAAAAAGGTGAACAAAAATAGTTTACTTACCTTTAGTGTTTCGTGGAAAATAAAAAAATTAAAGAGGAAACTAGATACTTTTGGTAAAATACTGCAAAGAATACATTTACATTTATGCAGCTGACTTTGTACAATACAGTGAATGACATTTAAAAAAGGTTTGGCGAAGAAATTGTCATAGGATCAATGAAATTATTTTTTCTAAACTTAACTGCACGCTCACCTGAAAATTGTTACTAAATTTGCAATTAAATTTTAGAACTATAGTACATATATGTACACGGACACCACTATGTGATAAAATACCAATTAAATAGGCTTTTATCTTTCACTTTTGGCCAAAGTCATGCAAACTTTTACGAAAGATTTGGGACCTCAATTTTTGAAAAAAGTGATAATTTTCTCAGGCTCATATCTTGCAAATCGTACAGAACTTTATTTAGCTCTCAGAAGCAAAGTTTTAATTCTTGTCTTACATGTCAAATTTGTCAACATCTTGTTTTTAGACGTAGGGTTCTATAGTTGAAACGATAAGTCGACTTTTCGACTTTTTTTATTTAATTAAAAGTCGACTTTTAGGCTTTAAGTATTTTTTCGACTTTTTGGAATTCTCGACTTTTTGAATTCTGTAGACTATTTTTTGACTTTTTTTCGAGTTTTCCCGACTATTTTAGAGTTTTTGACTTTTTTCCACTTTTTTAATATTTTTGCCTTTTTTTCTACCATTTTCGAGTTTTCGCCTTATTTTCGACTTCATTCGACTTTTCGTTTTTTTCGACGTTTCAACTTTTTGACTTTTATTTCCAAAGTCGACTTTTTTCACAGACGATATCGACTTTTTTGGAACAAAAGTCGAAGTCGACTGACTTTTCGACTTTTTTTTGACAAAAAGTCGATTATTCGAAAGTCGATTTATAGAACCCTTATTAGACGTATACTTAATATTTGTAATATATATAAATCATTAACAAGTATACGCAAAGGTGCACTTCTAAAAAATGTGAGAAATAAGATGAAATTAAATTAAAAGCCTCGGACTTCTTTATTTACTATTTAGTTAGTTAGTTAGTCGATAATCAATGGCGCTATCACAGTGCTTTCTACTCAAGTTTACTGGTTGTTCAAAGTATATCAATCTACGAAAGCTATTAATATAACCTTTAGAATCCTTAAGATAAGTTTTCTTTTTTTATATATATATTATCACTCATTCATCCTGCACTTCAAAATTCACAAAAATCGTCAGTTATGTTTGTGTTAAACGTTGCACCAAGTTTGGGTTTTTCAATCCACACTTCACCTGGCAAAATTCTATGTGAAATTTGTGTATCTCATTTACAAAGTTATTATTACTATCTCTCCGTCAAGCAGATGGTAAGTTCACTTTTACATCAATGATGGGAATTGTCACTTTCTTGTCTCTAAGTATTCTACGGAGAAGATAATTTATTATAGCTTACAATTTACTAATAGTAGTTTCATTCTATATAGGAAATTGTCATCATGAACTGCAGGAAAATGTATAACAACCAATAATATCATACTTTCTTATGTATGTATATACAAATATGTATGTATATTAATATAGATATTTTGCACCATGAAGGATAATTGTATGGTTGGTTGTCTACTTATCAACTCTTACAGCTGTCTTCAAGTAACGTTGACGTATGTACGAACAAAGGCGAACTACGTGATTGCAATGGCAAATAAATAAATAAGTTGGTTGCTCCTTTGGTTAGTTGAAGGGATACATGCACACATGCATATGAATGTTAGTATGTCCGTCTATTGGACATGACCGCCTGGTTGTATGCTTGGCTAGTTTTGCTACTTGTTCGGTTGCTAGTCTGCTGGGTTTCTTAGTTGTCTTCGGTTTGAGGTTTTTGTGGTAACACTTTGTAATGCTTTTAACATTATTAACCAATTTTGTTGTAAATTAAATATATTCATATTTTTTTTTGTTACTTCCTTGTTCTCTCATTATTGTTGTCGCTCGAGCTGTCTGCTGCCGTACATTTAATAAACGTGCTATCAGTGAGAATGCGAATATAGTAAGAGGTCAAAAGAATGGAATGCAATTAAATTCAGATTGAACATACATTTAAACATACATATGTACATATATGCCAACATTTTATCATGTCGCCGGTCTTTTTTTATTAATATCCAATGAATTTTCATTATTTTACTTTTATTTGCAGAAAGTGTTATGAATTTATAATGATTTAAAGGATAAAATTTTTAATAAGTAGATTATTTATTGTATTGTTTTATAACTAAACTAAAATATTTTAGTTAAATGTTGAAAAATTAAACTAAATCTAATTTAAACAAGTTTTGTTTGAATTTCGCAGAAATTTTGTTAAAAATTTTTCCAATTACACTGAATCATAACTTCAACGGTACTGTGCTCTGAAAAATGTTATTTAGCAATTTATTCATAAATGGCAAAGTTTTTTTTTTGTATGCAAGAAAATTCTAGATGAAGAACAAGAATAAACAGAAGGATATACAAGCCGGACTATTTGACACAGTAGATTGATAGATAGATAGATAGATAGATAGATAGATAGATAGATAGATAGATAGATAGATAGATAGATAGATAGATAGATAGATAGATAGATAGATAGATAGATAGATAGATAGATAGATAGATAGATAGATAGATAGATAGATAGATAGATAGATAGATAGATAGATAGATAGATAGATAGATAGATAGATAGATAGATAGATAGATAGATATACATCGTTAAATTCAATCAAAATGTAAGTGTGTAAGAAATACATATTTATTTACCTTACAAACATCAGACCAAACACATTTTTCCCATCTCCTTGCTATAGTGTTGTATGATATAATGAAAGTTTTTGTTATTGTTTTATGTGGTTCTTGGTCATATATTGTGGTTTTTAGGATTAAAATGAATTTGGTCAGTGAGTTTTTATTACTTTACTTAAGTTGAAGTTGTGCTTAATGATTTATTTTATTTTTACGTTAAAAGTTTTGGAGAAAAACAAATTTAATCTTGATATTAATTGTATAAGCGGAGATTATTGGTATGGTCTTGAACTAGATATTTGAAAAGGAGACCTTGTAAAAAAGGTCACCAATTCCATTTCAGTTAGACGAACAAATGATTGCTTGAAATGAAAAACTGTAACATCTTCAATAAAAAAATATTTTCTTTAAAAAACAGTTAAAAAAAAAATTCCCATTCTTATATCTTTAAGTATTATTAAATTCGTTAAATATTTTTATCTTTTCTTTTAATATAAAAGCTTAAGAAATTCTTAAGAAAATATTAATCTAAATACAAAAGAATGTTTCATTGCATATTTTATTCAAATTTTTTGGTCAATATAAAAAATATGTATATATATATTTTTTTCTTTATAATTCAAGAACACTTGAAAGGAAGAACAGAACTTATAATAGCAATCAAAAAAAAAAAAAAAGCACGAAAGAAATACAAATGCAAAAAAGAAATATCAATAAAATGCAAATATGAGTGAAATTGACAATTGTGTGGTTGGAATAACTTTACTAATGAATTTTTTAAGAAACTTTGCTATTTACATACATACAGTATTACAGGCTGAGTTCGATTTGCATGGAATATGGTATTTAATTTCGTTGTAGGTTTTGAATTAATAATTAATATTATTGGTTATCAAGCACTTAATACAGTAAAACTTCGGCATAATGAATCGCGTTAGAATGAAAAAGTAAATATAAGGACTGGTTTTCTGAGTCTTTGTGTGTTTGTGCGTTAAATGTTTAATTTAAAAGGTAATTATTTAAAGTTTTGAATATTTAATATTTTCGAATAGAATAGAATTTTCTCGAATTCTTTATATCAAGATTTCACTAATACTTACTTGAGCTTCATTATATTATTCGAACTGTACGTATTTAGATTTTCTTAAATAAACATCAACAAAATTTCAATTTAACAACAAAATATTGTGGCCTGCGGTAGGTAAGTGGTAAGTGTTCTAATTTGGTAGATCGGAGGTGGTGGTTTCGATTCCCACCCGTGGCACTGGTTAAGGAGCGCACAACAGGCTCGATAGAGGCCTGGGTGTATTTCTTCGGATTTGATGTGTATACATCCTCCTTACAAACTAACTAACTAACTATGAAATACAATTTTACATAGTTTTATTTAATTTTTAAAACCACAGTAGTGCGGAAGGTGTTTTGAGATTGTTTTATTTGCTAATCCAAAATATTTGTCCTTAAAGTATCGGTTCCAGAAACGAAGCCTATTGAAAATATTTAAGATCTTTCCATTATTTCATCCACCTCCGACACAACTGAACCCCCGAATATGGCTTGTAAACCTTATAACTACAAGTCGCAATTTAAGAAATAAATTAATGAAATTTGGCACATGATATACTACTGTACGAAGCCTATTAAAAATGGTTAACATCGGTCCAATATTTCACCTAGCCCCCATACAAGTGAACCCGCTGAATAGGGCTTTTAATTTCATAATTATCTTTAATATATTCGTATCTCGACAAAAAGCTGTAAAACCAAGTTCCATACTAGACCCTCATGAATTATAGAGCCTTCTTTGACCGTAGGCCCTATACGAAACCCCATTTAAAATTTGACTTAAATGTCCACAATTCTATTTAACAATAAATGACTTAAGTATGTACATCTGATGTAAAGTACAACTTAATTGTTTTATTATGAAAACTTAATCACATTTTACTTTTTGTACAGGTGTATGGTAGTATATGGTCGGCCTCGCCCGACTATAATTTCTTACCTGTTGTGATTAAAATTTTTCTACAATTTATAAAATATAAAATTTCAATTTACTGCCTGTTTCACAATATCGAAACAACATTTTCTTTCTTATAAATATATTGAAAACAAAAACAAAATTTTAAATTCATTTGTTGTTTTCAATATATTTGTAAGAATTAAAATGTTCTTTTGCATTTAGAGAAACCAGCAGTTAGTTTCCAAATAATTTGTAATTCTATTTTTACTACTTAAACATGATATTCTCTTGTTAAACTCTAATAAAAAAAATGTACATAATAAAATTTCCAAAAAAGTATTACATGACACGCTTTGACTTAACATAATTTTTCTTATTTGTTGTCCTTATCAAACAGATTACAAATAGTTATGTTGGTTTTTTATTACAATTTAATATATTTGGATAAATAAAATGTCATTATTTTTAATACAACTTGTCATTTTTATTGTTATTTTTACATGCTTTATATAAAATAATATTTATTTATAAAATTTTGTTAAAAAAAAAAAAAAAAACAAATTACTTGTGTTGCAGTTGTATTGCACAAATATCCCAATAACTAGTTTACTAAATGAAATCTTTCAAATTTCAAAATTACGTAATTTTTCTTCATTTTCAAGAGCTTAAACATTTTGTTATGTTGCTTGGTTTAATATAGTTAAAATTTTAATCTGAAAGTAATATTTTTACTAACATTATTATATAAAATTATTAAACTTGTGGTTTTTACCGATTTGTACAACACTTTCAGATTATTTCATTATTGTTTTGTATTAAAATTATATAACGACCGGAATAATATTTAATCCTGTTGTAAGTATTTTTTTTATTATCTTCTGTTTTTGTGTACTTTTTGTTTAAACAAAAGCATAAATTTGTATTATGCCCTATTGTTATCGAAATGTCTATAAAATATTAAAATATAAATACAGAAGTATTTTATATTTATTAAATACTTTTGCAATGTAATAAATGTAATTTCGGCAAATTATATAAACAGTTATAACTAGGACGTAAAATGTACAACAAATAGGCTGTTAAATAGTATTCTCTATAACAAAAATATGTCAAGAGATTAAAATGTATTTTTTGGTATATAAAGATAGGATTTATTATGCAAATATTTATTAAAACTGGAATAAATTAAATTCAAATAACAACAAAAGAAAGTAAATTCTAGTTTATTTGATTCATATTACTCATACGCCTCATGTGCATAAATAATACAGAAATAATTTTAAACACTATACAGCCTATAGACTAAGCTATTGACTAGACTATAGAACAGACCATAGACTGGACTATAAACTAGACTATAGACTAGACTATAGACTAGACTATAGACTAGACCATAGACTAGACTATAGACTAGACTATAGACTAGACTATAGACTAGACTATAGACTAGACTATAAACTAGACTATAGACTAGACTATAGACTAGACTATAGACTAGACTATAGACTAGACTATAGACTAGACTATAGACTAGACTATAGACTAGACTATAGACTAGACTATAGACTAGACTATAGACTAGACTATAGACTAGACTATAGACTAGACTATAGACTAGACTATAGACTAGACTATAGACTAAACTATAGACTAGACTATAGACTAGACTATAGACTAGACTATAGACTAGACTATAGACTGTAATGGGCGCTTTCACAAAATGTACAGATTCTGGAACAAATTTAATAATTTCATGAATTTTTCTTTAGTTTTTTTTTTTTTTACAAAACAAAACCAATATGAAATAGACGGAG
>NC_060953.1:14857667-14859884 GCF_022045245.1 Lucilia cuprina | reverse complement strand
GACTAGACTATAGACTAGACTATAGACTAGACTATAGACTAGACTATAGACTAGACTATAGACTAGACTATAGACTAGACTATAGTCCAGACTATAGATTCGACTACAGACTAAACAGACTATATTCCAGTCTATAGACTATAGACTGGAATATAGACTTGACTACAGCTTAGACTATAGACTGGACTTTAGACTAAACTGTAGACTAAACTAACTATAGTCTAGTTTGAAGATTATGTTATAGACTAAACTATAAATTTCGACCTCCTTCATAAGGTAAAAATTTAATAAATTTTGAACCATACTGTAAGTATGTTATTTTCTTCTAAATGCAAACATTCGTGCAACTGTAGGGCTGTTACTTTATACACATGTATTTCGGATTTAAAACACATGTGTATAAATTGAACTGCACTGTGCAACAGTTGGTAACACAAAAAGGTGTACAGTAATTTTTGGGAAAATTTTAAGTGAATAAGAATTCAATAATATTTAGAATTCGTAACAAATTACAAGTACAATATTAAGACTTAATACGTTTCCACCATTCGAATGTACCTTGTTACAATATGTATTAGGCATGTAAAATTAAATCCTTAATTAGTCGGTATCGCATTTCGCGAAAATGTATAATACTACAAAGCACCGATATGTCTTTGGGTACTTTTTATTATTAAAAAGTGAAATAGTTCTAAAAAGTCCATTCCTGCTTGTATACATTATTTTAGTGTTTTTCTGACTGTTCTTGTTGTTTTGTTTTTTACTTTTCGTAAGTCTGAATATTACACGCTTAAGGCTAGTGCTTTAAATGTTATATTTTTCATCATACAAAAAAAGTGTCTTTGGGTAAGAGATATTTAAAAAATATATATATTTCTCAATGTAGACTTCTTCTCCTTCTTCATTTGCATCTTCCGTCTTGTTCGGCTTTGATGCATAAGAATGTATAGAGATTCAGTCATTCATATATTTTTCTACCAATTTGACTTTAAGTGCTCTTAACCCACTTTGTTGTTCTTGTTGTCATCGTTTATACTTGATGCTGTTACTTCTGCTCTCATTGTTGTTCTTGGTGTAGGTTGACATGCTGTTGTTTGTTGTTACTGTGGTGGTGAGCTTGTTCTTGTTTTTTGTTTCCAAAGAAAATATACATATACATATATATTTTTTAAGTCTGAGAATTTCTTGAGGTATTCTACATATATACATATGTATGTTAAGTTTGTAAGCTTGTATGTCTGTTAGTTTGAATTTTTCACTATGGCCTTTTTCTAACCAACTTGAGCCTTAAAATACTTTACTGTGTGTCTTGTCAAGAGTATTCAGCATTAAGTTTTGCTGCACGCAAAAAATAATGTGAATTTCTTTCAAGTTTGTTTCATCTCTACTTGTATGCGTTTCAGTTTCTTTATGCAGATTAAGGCAAAAAGTTTAAATGTTGAAATGTGCATATCTTCAGGTATTTGCATACATGTGCGTATAAGTATGTTGCTGTTACATACACGTTTTTCAGATTATTAATATTTTCTTTTGCTTTAATAAAAAGTATTTTTTAAGTAAATGTGCTTTAAAGTTTCCTTTTTTTAATCATCTTGACAAGATTTTCCTGTCTGTATGAGAATTTACTTAAGACAATTTTAATTTGCATTCTTCCTTTGTGTTTATTTGTTGCTATGCTTGTGTTGGCGTAATTATGTTGTGAAAAGATAACACTGATTTAATACAAACATTTTAATAACATCAGGATTATATATTGCCTGGAATAAAACTGAATTTTATCTTTACATCGGTAACAATTTAAAAGGAAGCAGGTAATATAAAGCAGAGAAATATAAATAAAATAATTATACAAAATTATAAAGCGTTTTTTATTCATATAATAAGTTATTTAAATGTCTGGCACAGGTTGGCGTAAATATATATTTTTTAAATGTTATCACTTATACGTTTGGGGGTATAATTCAGTATGGCATAATATGATAATAAGTATAGAGACCCTTAATTGGATTTCTTTGAAACAGCAATCCAAAGTCCCATGGATCAGGCATGAAAAACTTAGTAGAGCGGTGCCACAATGGCAATCTCGACACTTAACATAGTAATTACAGTACTCTCTAGTCCATTCACCGGCAGAGAGTACATATTTTTCAACACTAGTCTTGTCTATAGTCTAGTCTATAGACTAGACTATAAATCTAGTCTAGTCTATAGTCTAGT
>NC_060953.1:14832009-14857567 GCF_022045245.1 Lucilia cuprina | reverse complement strand
TTGTTTTTGTTTTTTTTTTTTGTGCCATTCTCTCTTTCTTCTGTGTTATCTTGCATAAACATTCAAGTGCTCTTGTAGAAGAACAAGTGAAAAAAAACAAAGATGTAGAAGAATGCCAAGTAATTCGACAATAATGAACTTGAGTTGTTCTTCTGGTTAGAAGTGTTAGAAAGTCTTAACTCAAATATGAGAATATTATTCATTGCTTTTTTGTATGTTTTTTATTTGTTCTTAAGCTCTTTAACAATTAAGAAGATATTTGAATAATTTTCTGTTAAATTTAAGTTTAATTGTTGCAAAAATCCTTTAAAATTATTATGTATATGTAGGTGTATTAGTTGACTTAAATAATTTAATGGAAAATTTTGCTATAAATATTTTTTTTAACTGCTGCGCCAGTTGTATTTGTTATTTATGAATTATTTTTGCCATAAAAATATTTGTATTGGAAAAAAAATTATGCAATATTTTTTTGTTGAATTGTGTTTGAAATATACAAATGTATATTTAAAAAAAATAGAAAAAAATAAACAAGAAAACATAAATTTTTGTAACAACCAAAAAATATAGCTTCACAAAAATGCACCTTTGTTTATGAAAGATATATTGATAATAATATTTTATTGTCAGTTAAAAGCACAAATATTGGAGAAAAACACGAGCAGAAACATAAAACATAAAAAGTATTTTAACTAAATTGGACAATTTGAAGCTTTAAATTAAAAAAAAAAGTTAAAACAAATTTAAAATATTATCCTTAATACCCTACACCACTTAAAACCACACTCATCTTAAGATATAACAATAAACTCTAACTCTTGCTGTCCGTCTGTCCTAAATACAATTTAATAACTCCAGGACGAAACCTTTTATCTTTTATCCCACCTGCTGTGAAAGTAATTTCAACAACAAAAATTATAATTAAAAATATAAAGAAATTTTTTTTAAAATATCTCTTAACTTAAATGCCCTTGGCAACAGTTAAAACCACAAAAAAAAACAAAACTCATTAAAAATAGTGGTTTAAAAATTTTGTAATTATTTATGCTTATTAATTGCCCCTTATGGTCCCATTAATACATATAAAATAAATTATGAAATTATGAATATTATTAATAACACTCATTTCAATTCAATAAATATTAATATTAATTAAAAAAACAAAATATATGTATAAAACAGCAAAGTTCAAGCTGATGACATTAAATAAAATGTGAAATACTAAATCATAATTTATTAATAACTGTTCAACAAAAGCCCACCTCTCATCAGTTTCAATAAAGTCCTTTACAGGAAACACTACACTTGAAATAGGTCTTTTTAAAATAATATTTAAAATCACATACATACACACACACACACTCGTGTAAACATCAATCATCATTTTTAATAGAACTAATTAAAATGTTATGCCTTATTAAATCAGAAGCCAATTATAAATATGCCCCCTTCTTTATCTAATTATTTATAACGTAAATAATGTTAATAAAGGCAAAAAACATATATATAAACACACGCACACACACACACACAAATCTATTCAAAAAATTAACATTAATGAGAAAACACAGATACAAACGTTTTTAAAATAACGGTATAGTATTTATATACTACCTGTTATACTGACAACAATTAGACAATTTTTTGCTATGTTAGCAATGTGTACATGACAGTGTACATTAGGGCAGTCCAAAGTTCTATGATTTGAATATCAATTTGATCACTGTTAAGATCATAGTTGCCTTTTTAAGGAATGTAAATCATTATCTATTTAAGTTATTCTTTCAAAACTCCATAAGGATCTTAGGGTCCTATTGATAAACTTTTAACAAAGGTTTATAAATCAAATTGTTTTATAAACCCTTAATAAATATATCAAAACTTATTGTATTTGCTGTCGGTAATTTAATCTCTCGATTTATTTCGAGATTTTTCAGAGATTGCTCTCTACAAGATGCGATCTCACCAAACATGTTCAAGATTAATTCAGGGGTACCGCAAGGCTAAGTTCTTTCTTCACCTACCCTATTTCTTATCTTCATTACTAACCTTGAATGTCAAACTTCCAACTCAATCTACTCTTTTACTGATCGCAATATCTCTCATTCTTATCTCTCGATTTTTTTCAAACTTTCTTAGAGATTGCACTCTACGAGTTTTTATAGATCAAAAGAGTTCAAGATTTATTCAGGGGTACCATAAGGCTTTGTTCTTTTCCCTACCCTTTTTCTTAACTTCATTAATGACATTCTATGTCAAACTCCAAACTCTATCTACTGTTTTGCTGATGACTGCAATATCTGCCATTCTCATTCATTCAATTATAGACCAAGGCCTTTAGAGATTGGGACAATGAGACGCAATATAAATCGCTTAATGAAGTCTTGATTAACAATTTTTAACACATATTGTTATTCCATCTATATATGTATATGAGTACATATTAAGGAATCGGAAACTCTTGATGGTGTGGGAATGAAAATATAGTGCGATGTTCGCTGAATTTAATACATTCTTCAATTGTCAAGCATTCAAGTGTCGCGGTTAGAAGAGAGCGATGGTACTTTTTAGTGACAGTAGGGTATCCAACTCTATTGATATATTATGTCCATTCGTCTATCCGTCCGCCCGTCTGGCAGCCAGCCGTCCATGTAAACCTTGTGCGCAAGGTACAGGTCGCAATTTTCAAGAAAATTGGATGAAATTTGGCACACATGCCAGAAAAGAGCTTTTGTGCTCATAATTATGTTAAATATAGCTGTATATCGATAAAAAGCGGCACAACTAAGTTTTATACAAGCCTTGATGACCTTGCCAAATTGCATAAATATCGGGTCTCATCCTTGCTCCCATACAAAGTCCCCTTCAGAAAATTACTTGAATGTCCAAAATTAACTTATAAACACAAATATCGCGATGTAATTCAGCACAAGTAAATATTATACAAATATATTCACATAAATTTATCGGACTTGGTCCATATTTCTCATAACTGATGTAGGGTATCATATGGTCGGTCACGCCCGATTTTACTTTCGTACTTGTTTTTTGCATAACATAGTTTTAAAACTCAAAACACAATTCTAAAGTGGGTGACGTCCTGTCGGACAATATTTTATTCCTTTATACAAGCTTGAATCACTCTATTGGCACAGTTAAACATTATGTAATAAATTTCATTGAATTATCTTCAAAAATTGCGAAATGTTGTTTCCTAATATGGTTTACATGACATATTCGGTTCTATGGGAGCTAGGTGAAATATTAGACCTATCTTAACTATTTCAATTGGCTCTTTTCCTGGAACAATAGAAGATTATGTGCCAAATTTCATTGAATAATCTTAAAAATTTGCACAGACACACATACGGAAGGACGGATATATATTTCTTTATTTTTATACTTTAATGTGGTATATTGACTATATAATTGTGCTTTACCAAGTGGTGCAAAGCTCCAATTAAAATAAACATCCACCACATTGAGACAGTAACTAATAATCTGTTAATAATTAATAATTCATGAAAATTGGACGATTCGGTATTGTACAGTTGAAACAACAAAGGAGATTTAAAAACTTGGAAAGTCTTTTCAAAGAACTTTCCACACAGAAAATCACGTAAAAAGGCAGCCAATTTAGATGATAAAGAATTCTTATATAAAACCTATATTCACCAAGAGTCAATGGTTTATGATATTTAGAGGACATTCCGGTATTGAAATAGACCCTTAAACTCCAGATGTCATTCTCATATCCTATCTAGTACAACGAGTTTCAAATATGTTTTGGTATATTCCACAAATTTGGAAGATGAATTCTGAATAAGTTCCAACTCTTGTCTCAAATTCACTTCTCTTTCTTAAAGATGATAGAGATCTATGGATGGAGTTAGTGTCTAATTTTCGGAAATATTGTTTCCACTTAGAATATATATAGAATACTATGATGATTGTTGAGCACATGATGCCTGCTTAACTGTCACTAGCGCTTCACTCAATATTATGATAAGTATATTAGCTGTTTTATTATCGATTATATAACCTGAAACCTATGTTTATAAAGAATCTTCCAGAATTGGTATCTTTATAAAAGATACGTTTAGTTTCCCATTTGTGGAGCTATCAGTGTAACAAGACCTTGTTCCGCTATCAATACCATCAAGCATGATTTGATTGCGCAAGAACATGGGTTCAGTAAGTTCATCATTTATCATTACAGGGTAATGTATGTAAAATCCCATCCTATGGGGTTACGCGAAAAATATTTTTCCTATTAGTTATTTTACACATCTTGCAGCTTATCCATCAATCAATCAACCATAACCTGAAAGTAATCATAGGATTGAAAAAAAAAATACGTTAAGGAACCTTTTGAAGCTGTGGGTGAAAACGTCCGCTCTTCAGTCCCACTGTCTACTGCTATGTATTAAGTAAATTATTTAGTAAAAATATTAAATCATACAGAAAATTTTCTAATTTTAAATAAAATTACTACATAGTGTTTTACACAGCTACATGTGTAAAACAAATAAATAATTTAGTATTTAGTACTAAAGCTTCCCCTAATATTTTTCATTTAATGTGGCCTTAAATACAAAATACTTACACATAATGCTTGTCATTCATATTCATTGTATTCGTACGAAATTTTGTATACACCTACACACAAACAAACACCCACATACGAAAGTATATTTACACGAATATAAATATTACCCTGCAGTACGATGGAGATGTAACAATGGACTATTAAAGGAGTACAACTAAAAATAAGTCTATTGGCTGGCCAATAACTGGTATATTGAATAGTTTTCTAGTCTATTGACCACTCTAAACACTATTGCTCAGTCTAACTTGTCTATAAATTAGTCATGTTTAATGCTAGACTATTGACTGGACTATTGTAAAGACTATTGATAAGTCTATTGCCTAGACTATTGATTAGTTTAATGACTTGGTTATTGTCTAGTCTATTGCCTAATCTTTTGACTAGTCTATTGAATAGTCTATTGACTAAGCTATTGACTAGTCTATTAAGTAGTCTATTGACTAGTCTGTTGCCTATACTATCGACATGTCTATTGCCTAGACTATTAACCAGTCTATTACCGAGACCATTGACTAATGTAATGCCTAACTTATTCCCTAGACTACACTATTGACTAGTTTATTATGTAGACTATAATTAATTCGTTGACTAATCTATTGACTAGACTATTGGCTAGTCCATTGAGAAGACTATTGACTAGTTTACTGACTAGTCTATTGACTAGACTATTGACTAGTCTATTGACTGTTGATAAGTATAAAGCCTATACTATTGACAAGTCTATTGAGTAGACTATTGACTACTCTATTGAGCAGATTATTGACTAATCCATTGACTAGTATATTGGCTAGTCTATCAACTAGTCTATTGACAAGACTATTGAATTGTCTATTGACTAGACTATTGACAAGCATAATGCCTAGACTATTAAATAGTCTATTGACTAGACTATTGAGAAGAATAATATTGCCTAGACTAATGACTAATCTATTGCCAAACTTATTACATATACTAGACTATTGACTAGTTCATTAAGTAGACTGTAATTGATCCTCCAACTGGTCTACTGACTAGTCTACTGACTAGTCTCTTGACTAGTTTATTGGTTAGTCTATTACTGACTAGTATATTCTATTGCCCATTATATCGACTAGTCTACTGGTTATTCAATGCCTACACTAGTCTATTGAATAGATTATTAACTAATCTTCTGATTAGTCTTCTGACTAGTTTATTGACCAGTCTATTACCTAGACTATTGACTAATCTATTGCATAACTTATTACCTAGACTAGGCTATTGACTAGTTTATTAAGTAAACTAGAATTAATCTTCTAACTAGTCTCCAGACTAGTCTCTTGACTAGTCTATTGACTGATCTGTTGCCGAATTTATTGACTAATCTGTTGCCTAGTCTATTGACTAATCTGCTGTTTGGTATATTGACCAGTCTATTGCTTAGTCTATTGGCTAGTATATTCTATTGCCCAGTCTATTGACTACTCTAATGGGTATCCAATTTATTATACTATGGACTAGTCTATTAATCTTTTAACTAGTCTCCTGACTAGTTTATTATAGTCTATTACCTAGTCTACTCCACTGCCTATTATATTGAATAATGTACTATCCTTTTAGCTACTGTATTTAATATTATATTGATTAGTATATAGACTAGTCCACATAGTAAACATCTATTCACTTATCTATTCACTAAACTATTGTTTAGTATATTAGCTAGACTATTATCTATTCTGTTGACTAGTCTACCTTAAGTCTTCTGACTGGCCTTTAATTAATCTTCTGACGAATTTATTATCAATTCTTCTGATTAGTTTATTGCCTAGTATATTAACTAGCCCATTGAATAGTCTACACTATTATCTACACTATTATCAATTATCTATTGGATAGTCTATCGACTAGAGTAATGAATGGTTCACTAGCTAGTTGACTGCACTATTGCCTAGTAAACTATTTCAAGTATTTCTTTTAGAACTTAAAGAAAAGATTTTGTCAGCCACTCCGAACTGCAGGATATTCAATACAATTACATAGAACAACAGATACAAACAAACTTCATTTAGATAAATATACATACATAAATCAAGTGATGCTAATTAACTTAACAATTATAACGGGCTCATGTTTTAAGCCAAAAATAAAATTGAAAAGCTTAAAAATAATACAAAATACTTACACGCACAGGCAAAACTCATTGTATCATTTTAATACTCAAACACACATACATACAAATAGATATAAATTCATATTAAATGCGGTAACACATTTTCACCAAAAATTTTTCGCGCTCGAAAAATTAATACAGCCACTTACTCACATGGCATTAAACCATATACTTACAAACATACATAAAACAGTTACCCATAGTTTTTATTATAAAGATACTACTAATACAACTACGTGAAAATATCCAGGCACTTGGTTATTTTCACAATAATTATGTGGCTAAATAAATGACTCTTAAGTAGGACTCTATGACAGCTGTTCTATTTGTTTGGATTTAATGTGTTAAACGTGTAAAAGATGATGATGATGTTGTTGTTGTTAATGCTGTTGTTCTTGTTTTAGTTGGCGTGTGAAGACAGAACAACTACCCAAGGGAATATTTTACAAGATCCACTAGTCAGTATGCGCTGTTTCGGCTTTAGTAAGTGTAAAAACAAAGATTTTGCTTTATTTATGTATGTTTGTACAAGTATGTGGTGGTAATATTAGTATTTCCTTATAAACTGCTGAAAAAATACAATGACAGCTGCTATTCAAAATGAACTTGAACAATATTTTGACTTAACAGCTTTGCTAGGATTAATATATCTACTGGGAATGATTAAATTTAAGTGCTAATTTATGAAATAAAATGGGAATTGGGAAGACAGTGTCACGAGAGTGAAAATTGTAATTAAAAGAGCAGAGTTTTACAAGCAACTAAGTAAACAAGTATGAGTTTTATATTCGATCATTGTCGAAATGAATTGATTCATTTTATACCCTACACTACTTTAGCGGGGAGGGTATATTGGGTTTGTGCTGATATTTGTAACGCATAATAATATTAGTATACCAATCGGCTCAGAATCTTTTTCTGAGTCGATTTAGCTATGTCCGTCCATCTGTTTGTCTGTCTGTCCGTCCGTCCATGTAAGGTCCTTTTCAGAAAATTTCTTCAACGCTTCCTAATTAAAAATGTGAATATAGCGATGAGAATATAGCGATTTGTGCTGATGTTTGTAACGCACAATAATATTTTTCCTATACCCACCTTAAAGTATACCAATCGGCTAAGAATCATTTTCTGAGTCGATGTAGCTATGTCCGTCCGTTTGTCTGTCTGTCTGTCTGTCCGTCCATGTAAGGTCCTTTTCAGAAAATTTTTTCAACGCTTACTAATTAGAAATGGGAATATAGTGATTAGAATATGGTGATTGTGAGGATCGATTAGTAATTGGTAGGGTCAATTATTGACCGATCCTCACAAAATTTTGGTAGAAATATTTTGGTTCTTACAAAACTTATGTTTATGATGTTCTCGTATTTTTAAGCTAGTAAAGAGCGGCAAAGTCATTTGCTGAAGAGGAATATATACGACGGTAAAGTCACATATAAACCGATCCTCACAAAAGTCTTTAAAAGGATTTTGGCTAATACAAAAGTTATTTATGTTGAATTTCATTACTGTATTCTCATTTCTAAGCCAGAAGTAAGCATTAAAGTAATTTTCTGAAATGTACGTTATATTGTTGGACTGATCCTCACAAAAGTTGTTAAAGAGATTTTGGTTTATTTTGATAAGAAATAAGTGTTAAAGTAAATTTCTGAAGAGGATCTTATATGGGAGGAAGGCTCAATTACAGATAGATCCTTACAAAAGTTAGTAAAGACATTTTGAATCACAACCTTTTACAAAACTTGTACTTGTTTGTACAAAACTTGACTCGCTTTTCAGAGCCAGTAATGAGCGTTAAATAGTTTTTCTTATATAGGGAACCTCATAAATTTTTTTTTAAGATATTAACGTTTGAATATTTATTTATGTAGAATTTTATCGTTATACTGGTATTTTTAACCAGTTAAGATTGTTAAAATTGTTTTCCGGGGGCCACCTGTATGGGGCTATGTGAAAACGTGGACCGATTTTGAGCACTTTTAATACTAACTAAGATCTAGCTATGGCTAGATCACCTATCTATCCGATCTCAGAATCTTATAAAGACCCAAAATATATAAATTTTTATGGGTCTTAGGCGAATGTTTCGATGTGTTACAAACGGAGTGACAATAACATTTTTAAAGAAAGACCTAGTATTAACCCATCTCTGAGGCAAAAATAATCAGGTCTCCTTAGAAAGTAAACTAAGAATCAACCTATGAAGATTAAGACTTCTCCATATTTTAATATAATAAGAAAGACCAGTCTCTAGTCAGAATCTTGTAAGTAAAGATGACAAAGCCAAGATAAAGTATTGGGAACTTCTAAAAGTAACTTAGAAAATACAGTGGGATGATCTGTACTATACAAACGCTTCTAAAGGCAAATAGTCTTTAAGCAACATGATCAGCAAGTTCAGCAGGGGTGTGATCATTATGAGACACTTGAACATTAATATTTTGCGAAATTTGCTTCTCCTCCTTATGTATTGATGTGTTTCAATAAAAACAGTTTATTACTAGAAATTACTTTAATATTGAAATTTTTTAACGCATTAAATATCCAATTTTCATAATTTTGGACAAACTTAAGTAAATATATCAAACTGACCTCTTGAATTATTATTTTTTTTATCATACTATTCCATTAACTTCCTAAAGTATACATAATTTATTTGTTTTTCTTAAAGAAAATGACATTTAAATAAACGAATATTTATGATTCGTAATAAATCATGATATATATTAATGTACATTATATATAATGTAGTTTCTTTTTTACTATTTACAATATTTGCATATTACTATAAGAATAATCAATATTATTACTAAGTATGTATTTATATAATAAATTGTCTTACATTTGCATTTTTATGAATATCATTATTATTGGTATTTGTGTTATATTGAAGTAATAAAAACAAGTTGGAAAGTTAAATACTGATTGCATTTAAAATATAATTTGTTTTAAGAAACATTTTTTAAAATTATCGGACAAATTTATATTGCCGATTATTATAAAACAACTAAGAGTTCTATATTCGGCTGTGCCGAATCTTATATACCCTTCACTATGATGTGTTAAAAACAGTCATTACGAATTTTATTACAAAAAATAAAAAAATACCAATTTTAGCCCATTTTATACGATTTAAATTAATCCGCGCTCTACATGCTTAACTTCAAATTTCTAGGTTCAATATTATAGAAATTTTAAAAAGTACCTTTTGAAGAACGAAAAAGTACCAAAAACTTCCCTTTTATGTATTCTGGACAAATCCGAGCTCTACATACTTAATATCATGTTTCTAGGTTCAATATTGTAGAAAATTCAAAAAGTACCTTTTGTGGAAAGAAAAAGTACCAAAAAGTCCCTTTTTATAGGTTCTTACTGTGTTTTGTTTTTGTTTGTTTATTATTGTTTTGTATAAGCATGCACGAAAAATTTAAATTTTTCATGAAATTTTCAGAGGTGGTCTCGGATTTTTACTCATATCTTCGTTATTTATGGACCGATTGGGCTGATTTTAAATAGCGTTCTATTCGATCGTATTTCCAATAGAATTATTGAAAATTCGGATCTCGCAGATATCTGGGGTCTTCTGAAAACTGATGTCAACATACACACAGACGGACAGACGGACATGGCTAAATCGACCCCGCTATCTATAAGGATCCAGAATATATATACTTTATAGGGTCGGAAAATTTTATTATAGAAATTACAAACGGAATGACAAACTTATATATACCCTTTTCACGAAGGTGAAGGGTATAATAAAAAGTAACTTTTAAATAACAAAAAGGTACCAAAAGGGTTATGGGTTCTAACTTAAGCCAGGTTCCACATATTTAATTTCATGTTTCTACCCAGAGGACTTTTTTTCACATACATCTACCATAAGAGGCCAAAGACAATGTAGATAGGACTTATCCAAAGTCTTTATTCAATTCCAACTTACATGGAATTGAGGGCCTAGGCCGTACGATGGGTCTAACTCTATCGACATTGTAAGAGAAGGTCGGATTAGTTTTATGCTTCTAACACCTTTTTCAGACTAGTCCAATCCTACCAACATTGTAAGCGAAGTTCAGATGGGTAAAATAAACGAATAAGGAATAAGTACAAAGAGATGAAATGTGCATTTAATTTTACAATTGAATAGGAATAATACTAATCTGAATCGGATGCTACTTGTAAGCTCTTCACAAAATTGTCCTATTGACTATTGATTGTATTGACATATAGTATACAATCAGATGCGTTTGAATTTGTAATAACCTGCGGACTGCTAACAACACACTAGTGCTGCTCTCGCTCAGCTAATCTTGCTCTGCTGCCCTCGCTCTGCCTTGTTCTTATAAAGAAGCGTGCAATAACACAATGATTATGCATTTTGTTTTTGTTTTTTGCATGTCCGAGCATTAATAAAAAATCTACATTTTTGATGAAATTTTCTGAGGTTGTCTCGGATTTTTGCTCATATCTCGGTTATTTATGAACCGGTTTTGCTGGTTTTAAACAGTGATCTTCCCGAAAGAATGTCTAAGGGATTCGGATCTTTCCAATATCTGGGCACCTCTAAAAACCGATTTCAACAAACATACTGACAGATGGGCATGCCTTTATCGACTCTGCTATCTATGAGAATCCAGAATCTATATACATACTCCATATGGTCAGAAAATTGTAGAAATTACAAACGGAATGACTCTTGTCACGATCCCCCCGGGGGCATGTTACCTTAACGAGACCTCCGCCTTGGTGTTATTGCAATCCCGGGGTATATAGAGGTGCCCAATACCTCTGGTCTGACCGGGACTGAAAAATTGGTTGATTACAGTCTACTGTTTGGCTTAGTCCTTGCATAGATTGGCAGAGGTCAGACCAGAGCACCGCATAATCTGGTACTACGGGTGGCCAGTTGCCCGCAGGACTATGTCCTGGCTGGTCAGTTGGTTGAGGTTCCTTCGGGATCCACGTAGTGGCTGTGATTTAAACCCAAAGAGTAAGTGGCGGTTAAAAGACTGATGCATGATAATTGTCAATATTTCGGGATAAGTTCGGTGCTGTTGCCGAAAATCAACAGATACCCCACAGAGGAGTGACTGTGGGACTAAGCGTTGGAAATGGGTTGGAGTCAATTGTACATGTTACGGAGTGAATGTAGAGGTATGCGGGCCTCACCCACCCGTATATCTAAAACATAAATGTGTCGTATGTTTTTCTCTATGAATGTGTCGAATAAATGAGATGTGTGCTGGGTTAAATGATGATGGATGAAAGGTATCATATACAAGTGATACCGATTAATTTTCCTTCCTTGTCCAGTAAGGACTTACCACAGCGTGTCACTGTGAGTAAGAACGATGTCTACAGCTTATTGATGGATCGTGCTTCGGTACACCGGTTACGTCTCTAGGCGTTGTTGCCGAATCAACAGAGCCATAGTAGTGTGGTTGTCTTTCAACGTGACTACTTTGGCAAGAGATTAGATAGCTCGAGTACTCCAGCAAAGTACTTGCGCATGGACCGGTCATAGCCAATGTGCAAAAATTGCCACCTGAGTCTTCATTGATGACAAAGGGGCGATGGTAGACCGTTCTCAAGTCTACCCTGTGGATGAAAAAGATCACCGTGGGATAAGGCCGACACGGCAGGTGCTCACGTTAAAAAAACTCTCGACAGACTCTTGTCACGAAGGTGAAGAGTATTAAAAGGGGAGAGAAAAACAGCAGTTTTCATCATACTTTGTTTATAGTAATCGAGTAAACACAAACCCAGAAGTTAGTTAGTTAGTTAGTTAGTTAGTTAGTTAGTTAGTTAGTTAGTTAGTTAGTTAGTTATTTAGTTAGTTAGTTAGTTAGTTAGTTAGTTAGTTAGTTAGTTAGTTAGTTAGTTAGTTATTTAGTTAGTTAGTTAGTTAGTTGGAGGGATTGCAGGCCCATATTAACTTTTTTAACTTTTAAAATTCACTTTAATTTTAACTAAACGGTGCCCCATCCCATTGCATTATGTCAATGACCTTGAAACGTAATATGCTGATTAAATATGTACACACAGCTGTTTTGCTACATTCTTTGGTAATATCGTTTTCTATGTTCGTATGAGTAAATAAAAAATTAACATTATTAGGTGTAATATTTTGTTTTAGGAAAAAAATGGAGAGTTATCAAGTATAATCTAGTAAAGAGGCAAAAGTAATTTACTAATAACAAATTAGCTCACTCCCCAAACAATACTAATACATATACATACTTAACCCACTTTACTTAAATCCAAAATGATGAAGCTGCTGTTTTATTTAAAAAAGTATTCTTCTTTTTCTTCTACTTCATTTTATAACATACATACCTACAGATGTATAAATTTGTGTAAATTTTTCAAAAAACTGTCTAAGTGTGTGTGTGTAGTGGTATTTTGTGTATATGAAATTGAAAAATGTAGACAAATTAACTCTTCAACATTAAACGAAACGAACGAGAAATGTAACTTAGCAAGTGTTATAAATGACTTTAGCCACAAAATGTCAACGTGCCAAGTATCCTTTAAGCCTATAACCACCCATTTCCAACATGCCACATCAACCTAAACATACACACACATATGTACCACTTTACAACTAGGACCATAATACAGAGAGACTTAAATACAATTTTTTCACACATTATTGTACAAATGTAACTAGTGTAGGCCATGGATTTTTATATATGAGAACTTTGTTACAGTATACGTGTATGTATTTGTGTGTGTGTTGATGTTACTATACAGCTGCCACAATTTAAGTAAAAATACTAACCGAAAAATAAAACAAAATAAAACGTCACCAAACAACAGGCAACAAACAATACATGGCAAGCTGTAAACAACAGCAGCAAACTTATGTGACAGAACAGCTGGGTAAATGAATGTATGAGTAGTTGTGACTCATACATACATATGCATGTGCAAAAGTGTATGTACATAGAAACACAAGAATGTATACTAAATAGTAATAAATACGAGGGATGATGGAAAACTATCTATTTAACTAACTAAATATCCAAATAACTAAATAACTAAATATCTAAATAACTAAATAACTAAATAACTAAATAACTAAATAACTAAATAACTAAATAACTAAATAACTAAATAACTAAATAACTAAATAACTAAATAACTAAATAACTAAATAACTAAATAACTAAATAACTAAATAACTAAATAACTAAATAACTAAATAACTAAATAACTAAATAACTAAATAACTAAATAACTAAAAATAAATAACTAAATAACTAAATAACTAAATAACTAAATAACTAAATAACTAAATAACTAAAAACTAAATAACTAAATAACTACTAAACTAAAAACTAAATAACTAAATAACTATAATAAATAACTAAATAACTAAATAACTAAATAACTAAATAACTAAATAACTAAATAACTAAATAACTAAATAACTAAATAACTAAATACTAAAAACTAATAACATAAAAATAAATAACTAAATAACTAAATAACTAAATAACTAAATAACTAAATAACTAAATAACTAAATAACTAAATAACTAAATAACTAAATAACTAAATAACTAAATAACTAAATAACTAAATAACTAAATAACTAAATAACTAAATAACTAAATAACTAAAATAACTAAATAACTAAATAACTAAATAACTAAATAACTAAATAAAAATAACTAAATAACTAAATAACTAAATAACTAAATAACTAAATAACTAAATAACTAAATAACTAAATAACTAAATAACTAAATAACTAAATAACTAAATAACTAAAAACTAAATAACTAATAACTAAATAACTAAATAACTAAATAACTAATAACTAAATAACTAATAACTAAATAACTAAATAACTAAATAACTAAATAACTAAATAACTAAATAACTAAATAACTAAATAACTAAATAACTAAATAACTAAATAATTAAATAACTAAATAACTAAATAACTAAATAACTAAATAACTAAATAAATAATAAATAACTAATAAATAACTAAATAACTAAAAACTAAATAACTAAATAACTAAATAACTAAATAACTAAATAACTAAATAACTAAATAACTAAATAACTAAATAACTAAATAACTAAATAACTAAATAACTAAATAACTAAATAACTAAATAACTAAATAACTAAATAACTAAATAACTAAATAACTAAATAACTAAATAACTAAATAACTAAATAACTAAATAACTAAATAACTAAATAACTAAATAACTAAATAACTAAATAACTAAATAACTAAATAACTAAATAACTAAATAACTAAATAACTAAATAACTAAATAACTAAATAACTAAATAACTAAATAACTAAATAACTAAATAACTAAATAACTAAATAACTAAATAACTAAATAACTAAATAACTAAATAACTAAATAACTAAATAACCAAATAACTAAATAACTAAATAACTAAATAACTATATAACTAAATAACTAAATAACTAAATAACTAAATAACTAAATAACTAAATAACTAAATAACTAAATAACTAAATAACTAAATAACTAAATAACTAAATAACTAAATAACTAAATAACTAAATAACTAAATAACTAAATAACTAAATAACTAAATAACTAAATAACTAAATAACTAAATAACTAAATAACTAAATAACTAAATAACTAAATAACTAAATAACTAAATAACTAAATAACTAAATAACTAAATAAATAACTAAATAACTAAATAACTAAATAACTAAATAACTAAATAACTAAATAACTAAATAACTAAATAACTAAATAACTAAATAACTAAATAACTAAATAACTAAATAACTAAATAACTAAATAACTAAATAACCAAATAACTAAATAACTAAATAACTAAATAACTAAATAACTAAATAACTAAATAACTAAATAACTAAATAACTAAATAACTAAATAACTAAATAACTAAATAACTAAATAACTAAATAACTAAATAACTAAATAACCAAATAACTAAATAACTAAATAACTAAATAACTAAATAACTAAAAACCTAAATAACTAAATAACTTAATAACTAACTAACTAACTAACTAACTAACTAAAATGACATAATTATTCCTTCAGCACCCTCGCACCCACCATAAAAATAAAATGGATAAAAAAAACCAACAACAAACAAATTATTCACATTCGTTCCACATAGTGGGATGATACTAAAATACTAGACAATTTAAGTGGCAACCAGAGAATTGATAACATTAATAATTGAGTTACATGTAAAAACAACAATAAGAGTGCAAAATAAACTAGAGTAAACAACAAAAGCAGCAGCAGCAGCAAATACCAAAAACTGCCACCATCATCATCATCATCATCAACTTTAACAACATAAGCAAATGACAACGAACACTTTTTTTGCTTTCCACAAAAATTAAAAGTTTATCACCGTATTTACCACAGTTTATAGTGTAGTGACAATGACAAATGTCAAAAATGAAGTAGTCTATTGTTATTTTGGTGCTAAAGTTAGATATATGTATGTATTTTTTTCTTAACACCAAAACTAATATGGTGTATTTTCTATAACTTATTTTTAAGCACAAACTGCTGACATTTTCAGTTATAGGATTTGTGGTGATGGTACTTATTTATAGATATTTGAAAGTTTTGCAAACTGTCATTTGTAAAAACAAAATGACAGGTAGTTAAGTGGTAATAATGTTGCCATATGTTTGAGTTGAACTGACATATGCTTAGACTAATAAATACATTTAATCTTTGAAGGTTTCTAATTCAAATCGTTTTCAAAGCCACTACTCTCCTTGTAATGGTCACCTTTAATTAACAACACTCAACGCACCAGGCTAGTCCATAGATGGTGTCCCACCTTGATGAAATGCTGATGTGAAAGTATTTTCTAGAGTTGGGCGTATTTAGTCATGATCAAAACACTGATAACAACGAGCTTTTTCGAACCAGAATATACGCAAGAGATGAATGGCTGTAAACACTATCCTTTGGGAAGACACGATCTTAGCCATAAGTGACATTTGGGGCTAAATTTGATGTATCGTTATGAATTCTTTGTTCAACTTGATATGGTCAAAAAGTCTACACCTGGCATTTTGTTAGTATGTGGAATAGCAATATACCGAACTTTTGCATATTGTGCATAGATGAGAAATGAATAGAAATGGCTAGGGAATAGATTTCATGGGAGATACTTTGGGGGATATTGAGGGACCTGACCCTTGCATTTTACTAGGTTTAATCTTCGGCTGAGCTTTATAGGGGAACAAAGATTTTCTCTACCATTTCTTTAGTCTTTAGGGCATTGCCTGATAATAATTTTTATCCTTTTCTTTTAGATCTTCTTTCTAGTTTTTCTTGCAAAGCTTTTGTTGATCTTTTTTTAGAATCTTCACTCTTAAAGAGAATCACAATGCACCTTATAGTCCATAAAACCAAACCTAACCTTGGCTTTTGAAGGGAAACTTCTTTAAATACCATCCTTTTTCTTAGCATCTTCTATCTTGTTTTTCTTGTAGAGTTTTTGATTCTCTGCTTTTGAATCTTCACTCTTTGGAGGGAATCAAAATGGACCTTATATGGCATAAAATCTAATCTTGGCCTTTGAAGGGAGACTTTTTTAAATGATTAGATATGTATATATGATAAGGCGTGCTTTCTGCCTCTTGGTGTTATTGCAATTTGGAGAAAAACACCAGTACATCTAGTCTTTTGGGACTATAAACTGGTGGTATCAAATGTGGCCTCAGGCATTCTTTGCAATGATTGTAACCAGGAAAACCGGTAGCCTTGCCTACATAATTAATACCCCACAGAAGAGTGATTGTGGGACTGCGCACAATGGTGTTGAGTCGCCCAACAAGCTTACCCTGTGGTTGTACAAGTACCAACGTCACGACAGGTGTCTGCCTAATAGTTTTTGTAGAACACAGTCGTTTACAGAGAATAATATGTACAATGTACAATCAACGAATGTTGACTCCTTCATACTCTGAACACAGCTGTTTACAGAGAATATTTTGTACAATAAGATCTACTCTGAAATATCATGTGAGACAGTATAAAGGAAATTGCTTAGATCTTTGGTAAATACATATTATATTAGAAATGGGAGTGAAATTTAAATTCTATTATGACGTTTTCAACTATTCGAATACTAGTTCTTGAAATATGTTGAATAATACAGTGAGACAAAATAAACAAAAATTTAAATACCTGGGAAGTGATACTATTTTTCTGAAAAGTGGATTCGACTAGAACAAGAATATTACGAGTAAAAATCCTTTTTTCGTACCTTTACGACTTATTAGTCAGTAGTTGAATCTGAACCGATTTTAAGTTTCTCCACGGATTTATAAAGCAGAAGCTGAGGCCTTTATAAAGGCATATATAACGTTTATGTAACGTGGAGAGATATGTGTAAATTTCATAAGCAAACATATCGGTTCAGATTCAAAAATGTTACTCATAGAGATACAAGCCGATGCAAAATGATCAGCGGCCACGGCGCAAGCATTTTTGGCCGCCGGTGGCGGCTATATTGTCGGCTCAATTTAAATTTTTCTTCAGATATTGTTCTATAAGCGTTTATTATATTGAAAATTATCTGTACAATAGTCTGTTATATATAAACCTGTCTCTATATAAGTTTTTTTTTTTTTTTGCATAAAATAGTCATCGTTATAGTAGTTTTCACTATTTTAATAGTAGCACAATAGTATGTGCCAACTCTTTTCAATTTGCTATAAGAATTTAAATTTTTAGTTGTTTAAATTGTTTAAATTATTTTCTGAAATACATGTGCGATTCCAATCTTTATCAGCGGCTACATTTAAGTCGGCTTAGCTTTTGAGCCGAAAGAAGTCGAAGGCGACGCGGTTTGTAAAATATTACCGGCGGCCAGCCGCCGCTGATGTGAGCCTTCTCGGCATGTATCTATGTTTATTGACTTATAAGTGCTTATAGGTACGAAATAACGGTTTTTACCCGTAACTCAAGATAATGGATGTGTTTGGCAAATTTTAAAAACATTTTCTTGTTCTACTCGGATCCACATTTCAGAAAAATAGTATCACTTTCCAGGTGTTTATTTTTGTCTCATATTGCGATCAGTCACCTTCGTTACTGTAGACTAATACATTCAGACTTTAATGTACTTTAATTCAGAAAAGAGGATGGTTATTGCATCAAATTCGCCTCAACATCTCGAACCTTGTAAATAATCTTTAAGCACCAGGCTACTCGGGAACAGCCAGTACGATTTAGAGCTGATTCAGAACAGCAGTGTATTCGTTTATGACTCTGTTATAGTACAATACGATCACGATTTAACCTTATCAGTTTATATCGGACATAATACTTTTGTTTGCCGAATATTATGTTAACATCTATTAGCGCCATATTAAATCCAATATATTAACCCTGACTTCCACTAGAAGCTAGATCTCCAGATCCTTTTTGTTTGTCAGTGTAAAGCCTTTCATGTAACGAAGAATTTCTCTTGCCAAAACATGAACACCTAACTGGGATTAGTATTGCACAAATTCTGTTTCCGGTATGTGTTTGGGTGTTTGTGTATAACTTACTTTGATGAAGTGTCCTGTAATAACTTTGATCACTACAAGGCAAAAGCTGCTCCGCCGGTGGATGCTTAACATTATCCAACAATAAACATTTTACTTTGAATCTAAAGGATTTTATTTATCCAGTACCCGCATGTTTTAAACCAATTCCTTTTCGCTTAGTAAGTATTATCGCTTTCAAATCCCCCAACAATTGACAAATTATTAATAACTTCTGGCAGTTAATAAATCTATTTCCACCGAAAACGAAACAAACAAAAAAAAAAAGAAAAACAGACATCATAATCTATTTCAATACCAATTATTTACTAATACATAAAACATTTGTATGGAAAATATACATATATTTGTATACAGCTCAACATAATCCTTGTTGAAATTCAAACAGACACGAACGACGTATAAAAACTAAAAGGATAAAGTGAAATAAAAAAAATATATAACGATTTCATTGAATAATAAAATAGATACCAACAGTTGGTTGTTGTTTAATCTCCGCTAAAACGAAAGAAAAACAATTTCAATATTAGAATTTTTCCAAGAAACTAACAAACATTTGGTGAAGGAAATCCTGTGTCTTTTTCATTTGTGGCGGATTATAGAAAAGTTCGAAAACTCAAAATTTCCAAAGAAAGAAAAATTTATTTAATTTCCTAGAAAAGAAAAAGATTTATGAATAAAAAAGTACTTGAAAAATATTTAAATAAAAAACTCTAGGAAAAAAACGGCACTAAAATATTGTTGCCATTAACTAAAGGACTCTGGGTGATAAATGCGCATACTCTAGTCTGTATATTGTAAAAACGAATGTGGATTGTAAGAGTTTAGCTGGGTACAATGAGAGGATTTTAAAAAAGGATGCTGAAGTTGTGTTTTATAAATCAGTTGTTTTTTAGACGTGGAGATATAAAGTTGTATTTTAAAAATACCTACAACAATTTGTTTTGGAAATAAGTGCTTTGTTTTTGTAATTTAAAATCAACAAAAAAGTAACAAAGAGAAAATTTTAAAGCCGACGGAAAGAAAAATTAATAAAATTTAAGAATTTTCAAAAAAGATTAAGAATTTTTTAAAATATTCAAGTGTTTTAATCCTTTAAAGTATACAAATTAAACAAACATAATAAATCATGTATTTAATAATAAATTTATTAAAAAATAATTGCAAAAAAGGCATGTTTTAAGGCGTGTCATTGTTTATAAAAATATTTGTCCTTTATTAGGATTTTTGTGTATTTTTTAAGTGTGTGTCTTTAAGAAAAAAAAAGTAATAGAAATAACAAAAAACCCTCCCAAAAAATAACTTTGAAAGTAATTTGAAATAGACATATACATAAACAACATGGATTTACGTCCCTTGACATACGAAGAAATGTGCCAAATGGAATTAATGCATACCGGCTCAAATTGTGGTGGCATAGGAGGTGTAAGTGTTGTTGGTGGAGGAGCTGGTGGTAGTATTATAAATACCTCTAGTAATCCCACAACTTCAGTGGCAGTCAGTAACCAGACAACGATGGCAGCGGTACCAACATCCGCCTCCCAAAACAGCAATACCTCTACTACAACAATGTTGCCAATTATGGTAATACCCACATCGATGATGCCGCCTGGTACACATCTCATAACAACGACAACTGCAGCAGCAGCAGCAGCAAATGCAGCTACACCTTTATCGGAGACCGAATACGATAACGACACACAACAACAGCAGCAATTATCGATAAATGCAGCACAGCCCACACATTTCTATCAATTGCAACCCACACACATATTGGCCACAGCGACGCCATCAAATACAGAATTTACTCTGACATCAACACCCACAGCTACTTTATTGTTGCAGCCAACGGCTCAGCTGACTGGTACAGAACAGATTCCACATTCACATCAACTTTTGCAGCAGCAGTCACAACAGATTCCACAACAAACTGTTAATATTTTATATACAGGCACTCTCACCAAAAATCCACAGCATCTACATCATCACCAGCAACAACAACAACACAATATAGCAACGCCATTAACACGCTCTGCTCTAGAGTGTTCAACTTTGCCGCGTAATTTCCAGGCAAAATCATTAAATCCCCCCTTAAATGCATCCCAAGATGAAAGTGATTTTGAGGGTAGTGAATGTGGCGCCAGTGTTTCTACCACCACCTGTATACCTCATTTTCGTTTTGGAGGCTGTGGTGTTATACTGCAGCCTGCCACACAAAATTTCAATCAACAACAACAGCCGCCTCATCATGGCGAACCACAGGTTATAGGCTGTGCTTCATTATCCCATATGATGGGTTCATTTGCTTCCGCTGCAGGTGATGCCATGCATACAGGAAGTCGCAATTTGGCTGGTACTTTGGGACGTAATCGTCGTGCTGCACAACAGCAACAACAACAACAGCAGCAACATCATCAACAACAAGATGGCATAACAACACAAACTCCAAAACGTGTATCATTTAAGGGTGTCGATTTGCCACCGCCACCCACACCGGAAGAGTTGCAAATGTTAGATGCTGGTCATGGTCCAACTATGGATACATTTAATAATTGTTCATATATGAATTTTGATAATTTCATGGATTATCAGGTAAGATAGGTGGATGAAATGTGAAATGTAATTAAAATAATATTTTGTGAAAATTTTTTATGAATATATACAAATTAATTGTTATTTGTTGTATACATGGATGATTATGGTTGCTTTGGTACGTATGATTACTAGGAATTAATTAAATATTAATCATACGCATCAGTGTTTTCATTATGGAATTAAATGTAGTTATAAAAACATTAAAAAACAAAAAAAAAATTGTTTCACAAAATTTCACAATTACTGAAAAGTGAATATAACCTTTAGGATCCTTAGAATATAGTCATAGTAGTTACTGCAAAGGGGTAACACTCTGTTTAGGATGACTGTATAGTATTTTGATGAATCTGTATCTATGTATTCCTGTATTTCTAAGCTACATGCTGAGGAAATTTTGTTATTGCAATCCCGGGGTATAAAGAGGTGCCCAATACCTTCGGTCTGACCGGGACTGAAAAATTGGTTGTTTCAGTCTACTGTTTGGCTTATCCCTTGCATAGATTGGCAGAGGTCAGACACTGCATAATCTGGTACTACGGGTGGCCAGTTGCCCGCAGGACTATGTCCTGCTATGGCGGTTAAAAGACTGATGCATGATAATAGTCAATATTTCGGGATAAGTTCGGTGCTGTTGCCGAAAATCAACAGATACCCCACAGAGGAGTGACTGTTGGACTAATCGTTGGAAATGGGTTGGAGTCAATTGTATATGATACGGAGTGAATGTAGAGGTATGCGGGCCTCACCCACCCGTATACCTAAATGAGTGTGTCGTATGTTTTTCTCTATGAATGTGTGGAATAAATGAGATGTGTGCTGGGTTGAATGCTGATGGATGAAAGGTATCATATACAAGTGATACCGATTAATTTTCCTTCCTTGTCCAGATATGTTCAGAGTATACTCTGTTCATATCAGACTTGTCACAGCGTGTCACTGTGAGTAAGAACAATGTCTACGGCTTATTGATGGATCGTGCTTCGGTCCACCGGTTACGTCTCTAGGTGCTGTTGCCGAATCAACAGAGCCATAGTAGTGTGGTTGTCTTTCAACGTGACTACTTTGGCAATAGATTAGATAGCTCGAGTACTCCAGCAAAGTACTTGCGCATGGACCGGTCATAGCCAATGTGCAAAAATTGCCACCTGAGTCTTCATTAAAGACAAAGGGGCGATGGTAGACCGTTCTCAAGTCTACCCTGTGGATGAAAAAGACCACCGCGGGATAAGGCCGACACGGCAGGTGCTCACGTTAAAACTCTCGGCAGTCTATCTCAATCACGATATCAATCACGCCTCGATGGAAGTAAAATTGATATTATAGTGGGCGTCTTGCTCTATAGCTGTGAAACTGTATAAGTCTGCCTAGATTAGAGGGCTAGCAACTCCCACCTATTCGACAGCTAGGCTTACTTTCTCACTTTATACTAATCCTAGGTCCATGTCATTGATATGGCTTTCATGGGTAAGATTTAGGCTACTGATGGCCATGATTACAGGTTAATGGTTTGTAGAACTGCATGTTAGAAGATTGCATCTTACTTATAATGATTTCTATAGAGGTTGTAAAATTGTGGATGACCGAACACCTTTAAAATTTAGACAGCTGATGGCTGTGATGACAGGTTACTGGTTTGTAGAACCGCATGTTAGAAGATTGCATCTTACTTATAATGACATCTATAGAGGTTGTAAAATTGTGGATGTGGAGATGATGGCCGAACACCTTTTGTAACAGTGCCCTGCTTTATCTCTAGAATGGCCACCTTAGGCCACTTTTGTATTATGAATCTTTATGGCGTATATGTTCGGAAAATGTATTCCATTTATATCTGCCAATGATTGACACGTTGCTTACGACATATGATGTCTGTGTGGTAGATCTCATTGTGAGTATTGTAGCTTCACGCTAACTGACTCTATTAGCTAACCCAATCTAAATGTTTGCAAAGGTGTAGGATATACGGACATTATCCCTTATGGAGCCATAGAGAATGTAACTGTATTAGCCAGATAATACAATTATTATTGATCCGGTATCTGTAATGCACAAAACATTCTTTATTGATCAAAAGGTCGCGGTATTCAGTTGTCTCCTGCTCACCTCCCTGAAGTAAAGCCGACAGAATATAGATTTTTATGTCTCACCATGGTCCAGGACATAAAAAGTATTTTCTTGTAGATTTTCATGAGACAAAGCTGGAAAAAATACGTTTTAAAATTATACACGCCTCGTAACAAATTAAAATCAAAGTGGTTTTAAATTTTAATATCATCCGTTGTTAAAGCATGTACGTCTAGTTGTCAAATCATCAACAAAAATGTAAAAATTATACACGATATCAAATCAAAATGTAGATTTTTTTTTTTTTAAATAATAAAGCTGTTAGTTTGTTCAATTATAATTAACAAAAAATTTATTTTTTACAATAGCAGTCACAGAGAGTAGGGGTAAAAATGGTCCTATATTTAAAAATATACGTCTACTTCAAAGTTTTTTTATATAATTTAAATGTGTATTTAGTAATTATAAGCAAATTTTGACGTTTAAGTCATTTTTTGAAGGCAAGTTTGTTTGGGACCGATCATTACATAAATTGGTAGTGTAGTCCAGATTTCTCTAAAACTAAGTTTTGTCGAGTTTTGTTGACATAATATAACATTTAACGTAATTATGAGCCCAATAGCCATATTCAGGTGTACGATGCGTTGTCAAAATTGTCTATATTTGTACCACTTTCTTGCAACCAAACTTTAGAATATTTATAAATAAATTAAAAAATATAAATATTCAAATAACAGTATGTAAGTGCCTTGAGCACGCAAATCATTGAATATCTTTTACACTAAAATACACTGTCTATTAATATTTTCCCTAAAGCAAGCCACAATTTTATATATTATAAATGGCAGACACTTGCCATTTCAAATGATTTCACTTTAGTTTTCATTGTACAAGTTTTGTTTTGTTTCAATCCAAAAACCAATAAACCATAACACCGTCATTGTTAATTGAACATTTGTGTTGTGTTGTAGTGTTGCTGTCTGTTAAACGTATAATGTTAAGCACTCACACACACACATATATATATGTACCTAAACAATAACACTTAGACACCTACACAAGAAAGCAAGAAAAAACAATAAACACAGATGGCAGGACAACAACAGCAAAACACATACCGACATTTAGATGACTTAACATTTGTGCGTATATGTGTGAATAAATTCATAAACAATTCTATTGTGTGTTATATCCGTTTCCGCTAAATGTTGTTTTGTGTTTTGCATTATTACTAAACTATTGTTTCATGTCGTAGAAAAAAGAAAAATTTTAATTGTTTTGCGGTTAATGTTTATTCGATAGCGCCTTCTGATGCTGTTGTTATCGCTGCAAATATTACAGCCTAAACAAGCAGTTGTCACTTTAGTGTCGTGTTCTTTTTTTTAATGTTGTGTCCTTTCAAACAGTAGAGTATGGAAACAATTGAACAATGGATAGCTATAAACATATATTTAAAAATATAACTAAACGAGAACTGAACTAGAACTGAACTGGAGCTGAACTGGAACTGAACTGGAACTGAACTAGAACTGAACTAGAACTGAACTAGAACTGAACTAGAACTGAACTAGAACTGAACTAGAACTGAACT
>NC_060953.1:14829916-14831909 GCF_022045245.1 Lucilia cuprina | reverse complement strand
TAGTATTATTATGCTTTATCTTATTTAATGTTTTAAATCAATTGTAATTAGCCAGTAAGAAATTGTAATTTCATTGGCGAAATAAATAAATAAATAAATAAATAAATGTTTAACAAATATTTGTTCAATATTAAAGATGCTTACGCCTACTTTTGTTGATCATTTCATTTAATATCTGTCATTTTATTTTATTATATTTATACGAAATTTCGTTGTGGTTTATTTGCAAATATTATTTTCGAATTTTATACAAAATGGCACGTACACATACTCTTTCCCCAAAACATGTTTCCCCAAAATAAAACGATATGGTGTCGTGCATATTTAAGGTTGTTTCTGCTACAAAAAGATTTGCTTTTCTGGCTACTTGCTACAGCCAATATTTGGCAATAAGAAAACAAAAGCAACAGCAAGAATATGCAGTTTAGATTTTTATTTTATTTTCTTGTTTGCCAAACCAACAACTGACGACGTAGTTGTTGTTATTATACTTGGTTACATAATGGAATATTGGTCGTTACAAATTACAGCTATAAGTTTCAAAATACTTAAATTTATTAGTTTTTCATTTTTTGTATCTTGGAGATACAACCTATTGATACAGTTCCAATATTTTTATTTCAAGTATTATGTTTTTATACTCTACACCACTTTAGTGGGGAGGGTATATTGGGTTTGTGCTGATGTTTGTAACGAAAAATGAAAATGGTTAAGATCGGTCTATTACTTCACCTAGCCCCCATACAACTGAACCCCCGAATAGGGCTTGTAAACCTTGTAATCAAACTACAGATCGCAATTTTGGATATAATTCAATGAAATTTGGCACGTGATCTTTTATGGTATCGTAGACGAAGCCTATTGAAAATGGTTAACATCGGTCCATTATTTCACCTAGCCCCCATACAACTGAACCCCTCGAATAGGGCTTTTAAAAATCGCAATTTTGACGATAATTCAATTTGGCACTCGATCTTCTATTGTACCAGAGATGAAGCTTGTTGAAAATGGTTTACATCGGTCCATTATTTAACCTAGCCCCCATACAACTGAACCCGCCGAATAGGGCTTTTAAGTTCATAATTGTGTTTAATACACTCGTATCTGGACAAAAACCTGACAAACCAAGTTTTATACTAGCCTTGATGACTTACAAAAGATAAAGTTTAATAATTGCTTAAATTTTATATTTAACCTTAAATATATATTTTTTTACAGACATCAAATATTTGAAATAACATATTTACTCTCCCTTGGAATAAGTCGTGGCGTGGCGGGAGGGCTTAAGTACTTCTTAACTTTTAAAATATTTAATTAAAAACTTAGAAGAAAACTAATTATTCCGCGAAATACACTGTGGTGTGGGGTATTATATGGTCGGGCTTGACCGACTATAACATTCTTACTTGTTTATTCCTGTCTTCGTTGCGAGAAAAAGTCCAAGAAAGTTCTTGGAACTACGTAGGTATAGAATGAATCGAATCTTTAGTATACAAGAACATTTCGGTAGGAAGCTATCTCATTACACACCAATTTGGGTTCATTGCGTAGTTCACTAAAATATTGGGCTTAAGAGTGTATATGCCGATTGTATATGTAATTATGTTTAAATTTAGCGATTTTGTATCGTCATCAATCAATTTTTATGAACACAAATCCATTACTCAAATGTGTATCGATCAGTTTTTTTTAATCTCACCCTCAAGCAAAGCCTCTTTCAGAAAGTTTGTTAATATTAGAAAATAATCCTAAATAGAAACAACTTTAAACTCCCATGTCAATGTGAGTTTAAAGTTAAATAAAACTGAGTTCCTGATAACCTGTCTAAAAGCTAAGTATTCCTCTGAATATTCTATACAAGTGAATGATCAAGTTGTGTTTAGTATTTAGTATTTCCCTCACAAAGCTTATCATTGAATGCACTTCATCCTAACGAACAAATATCCAATAATTATCTTCCGGTACAAACCCCTTTACCGCCCAACTCCTCAAA
>NC_060953.1:14828590-14829816 GCF_022045245.1 Lucilia cuprina | reverse complement strand
GATTGGTATACTTTAAGGTGGGTATAGGACCAATATTATTGTGCGTTACAAACATCAGCACAAACCCAATATACCCTCCCCACTAAAGTGGTGTAGGGTATAAAAACATAAGAAAAAATTTATAAAAATGTTCATAAAGGAACAACAATCTGGGGAAGTTGAGACGCATGCGACACTACTTGAGCACTATTAAAAAGAAACCAAAGAGGGCGCGAGTACGTTCGATTCTATTAGACCGTAAGTTAAGATTTCATTTTCCAGCCAAAGGAGCGCACAACAAGGCAGATAAAAAACTAACTAACTAACTAACTAACTAACTAACTAACTAACTAATTAATTAACTAAGTAAGTAACTAACTAACTAACTAACTAACTTTTTTAAAGCTCGTAGTGATAGTACTCTATCAACTAGTGGCCCTACGAATACCTCCCCGTCCCAACCCGGTACCACTTTCGCATTTCATCGGTGCAGACGAATTAAATATCGTAATCCCCTATCCTCATATGACATCAGGGGTTCGGCGTTGCGATCTGATCTGTGTTTCATTATATGTGTGTTAAAATCTTGACACTTCATCCACCTTTCTTCGGATTTTAGCAAACGAAGGGTAGAGTCACAAAGGGTTACCGAGATAAGAGAAAGACGGGAATTATCCAGCAAGTCTAAGGTTAGTAGGATGCTACGTATTCTGAGAGGACAAATAGGATTTGGGACTTAGCTATAATAAATTGGACGTCGAAGTTAGATTAAAGTATCTTGGTAGTGATGTTGTTCCGAAAATAACATTCCTCATTTCTTATATCACCCTAGATACACAATCAATGGGTGCTATGAAATCCCAGAATTGTAAAGGTTATTATGTTGGTAGGTATTCTGAGCGGACAGTAGAACTCTGGAACACTTTTTTTGATACTGTCAAGCATTCGTCGAAGTTAGATTCAAGTATATTGGTAATGATGTTGTTTCAGAAATAATATTCCTCAAGAAAATCGATTGAAAAACTTATAAATATTTAGAGGAGAACAGAATTGCAAACATTTTGAATGAATGTTAGAGATCAGTAAAAGAGTAAAAATTTTTTCTCTGACTTGTATTGTTTTTACACCCTTCACCTTCATGAAAAGGGTATATATAAGTTTGTCATTCCGTTTGTAATTTCTATAATATAATTTTCCGACCCTATAATGTATATATATTCTGGATCCTTATAGATAACGGAGTCGAT
>NC_060953.1:14797035-14828490 GCF_022045245.1 Lucilia cuprina | reverse complement strand
CCCAGCCGTCTACCTAATAAATGTGTCATTTGTTTTTCTCTTATGAATGTGTCGTATAAATGAGATGTGTGCTGGGTTGAATGATGATGGATGAAAGGTATCATATACATATGATACCATTGAATTTTCCTTCCTTGTCCAGATAATTTCAGAGTTTACTATGTTCATATCAGAATTACCACAGTGTGTCTCTGTGAGTAAGAACAATGGGTATGGCTTATTGATAGATCGTACTTCGTTCCACCGGTTAAGTCTCTAGGTGCTGTTGCCGATTCAACAGAGGCTATCCAATGGTCAGAGATTAGATAGCTCGAGTACTCCAGCAAAGTACTTGTGCATGGACCGGTCACAGCCCATGTACAAAAATTGCCATCTGCGTTCTTCATTAAAGAACAAAGGAGCGTTGGTAGACCGTTATCAAGTCTACCCAGTGAATGAAAAGGACCACCGTGAGATAAGGCCGTCAAGACAGGTGCTAACATTAAAACTCTCGATATTCCTGTCTGCTATTGCAAGTTTCGAAACTAAACCGATATTGTATTAGTGCAACATAATTTATTTTGTGTTTGTGAAGTTGTGTTTGCTTCTTTTTTCATTCAGATTAGAGGAATGTTTTAAATGAGTTTAAAGCAGTGGTAAGCAAAGAGCGTTTGCACTTACATACCTACGTATGTGTAAAAAATTAACAACTCTCTGCCGTTGCAAGTTTCAAGACTAAACTAATAATATATTTGTGCGAAAGAATTACTGCCTTATTCATAAACTTTTATCAAAGGTGAGTTCCTTAAGAATTCATTTTTGAAATTTGTTGTTAACTTGGGTCTTAGTTAACTGTGAAAAGTAACCTTGTACTCCTAATGAGCAACAATAAAATCAATACGATTTGCATGAATTTATTTAGCCCCACATTATTACATATTTTATGACAAAACAATAAAGAACATTTCATAACAGAACCCATTGAATCTGCTTACTATTTTCTTGAAATCCCATCCTTAGCCCAAAGCAGTCACCATATTTATGGCGTTTTACTCAATAAAAATCCCCTAATGCTGTGTGTTCTCAAAAAAAAAAATAAATTATCTTATATCCCATCCATATATTTACTTAAACATAAATTGTAAATATATATATTTTGTATTTTTTTTTTAACTTTTACTACTAACAATAAGTAATTTTCCATGCCAACAAATTGCTGCTGCTTTAACTTCTTCCTTCTTTCCTTACTCGTTGCCATTGTCTGCTGTTAAAGACAGTTTTGTTCCCTTTTGTCTAGTTAAAGAGCATCAATACTGTTTTTCGAAACTATAAAGAACAAATCTTGACCTTTAAAATGAAAAAAATGCAAGGGATAAACAAAAAATAATATAAAATAAAAAATAGATGTAGGGAGAAGAAAAAGTTTTGGAATATCTAGCACAATAATAATAAATGGATTTCTTATTGTTACAGATTATTGTTTGTACGAGTATTTCCAATTTTTTTTTTATTTCTCTCAAACATTTACTTATATTCTACTTTATTTTAAAAAGTTAACTTTTTCTTTTATTTTGTTTGGTATTCTCAATTTTTCTGATTTTTTTTCTTTTGGCCAACTAACACAAGGGACTTTTCGATTTTGTTAAAAAGTTTTATTTTCTATGGGTTTTGTTTTTCCTAACAGCTTTTCTTGTTTATAAATTGCTTAAGTTCAAATTGTATTAATTTTAAGTTTAATTGAGAAATATTTTCTATATATCTATGCTTAATCAGATTTCTCATGGAGCATGTAATTATATTAAGATTTTTTTATATATTTTATAGGGTGGAACATTATGTGGTTATAAAACAGAGATGGGCACCATCCTATTAAGGCTGGTGTATGGGGCAAAAGATTACTAAAGTTAGAAAGATAGTTTCCTCGACATCAAATGTTGTTAAGATAACAATTATAGTTAACACTTAGGTTTTCAAAAAAATCATATAAGACCTAAATAAATAACACTATTGACCCCCCATTACCTTAAAGTAAATGTTGTAGAATGTTAGTATAGAATTAAAATATATTTAAGTGATGTTTAAAATTTCTTTTGCTCGATCCGGAAGACGAATGTTTGCTTTATCTCTGGAGGATAGTTTCATATCTAATGCAGACAAAAATTAAATAACGAAAAACTACCAAAAAATTCATTGATTTTTTTCGTCTAAACTGTGCTCTACATACTTAATTTCGCGTTTCTGTGTTCATTATTATAGAAAAGTCAAAAAATAACTTTTGACAAACGAAAAGGTACTAGAAAGTTTCCTTTTTGTGATCTCACCTAATTCCGAGTCTACATACTTAATTCCATGTTCCCAGTTTCAATATTATATAATATTCAAAAAGTACCTTTCGAAAAACGAAAAAGTACCAAAAATTTCCCCTTTATGGGTTCTTATCGAATTCAGACTCTACATACTTAATTTCATATTTCAAGGTTCAATATTATAGAAAATTCAAAAAGTACCTTTCGAAAAACGAAAAAGTACCAAAAAGTTCCCTTTTATAGCTTCTAAAATAAACCAGGCTTCACATACTTAGTTTCATGTTTCTTGCCAATAATAACACACTAGTGCTGCTCTCACTCTGCCTTGTTTTTATAAACAAAATTTACCGTATGATTATGTATTTTGTTTTTGTTATACCCTACACCACTTTAGTGGGGAGGGTATATTGGGTTTGTGCTGATGTTTGTAACATACAAAAATATTCGTCCTATACCCACCTTAAAGTATACCAATCGTTCAGTTCTAGTTCAGTTCTAGTTCAGTTCTAGTTCAGTTCTAGTTCAGTTCTAGTTCATTTCTAGTTCAGTTCTAGTTCAGTTCTAGTTCTAGTTCAGTTCTAGTTCAGTTCTAGTTCAGTTCTAGTTCAGTTCTAGTTCTAGTTCAGTTCTAGTTCAGTTCTAGTTCAGTTCTAGTTCAGTTCTAGTTCAGTTTTCATTCTAGTTCAGTTCTAGTTTAGTTCTAGTTCAGTTCTAGTTCAGTTCTAGTTGTTCAGAAACTCAATATCTTGAACGTAATTTATAAATAAATTTCAGTTATATAATCCTACAAAAAAAGGGCAAAGTACTTCCAAAAAATAACATTTATCACCACTTCAAAAGTAGCACCAAGTGAATTTTTTTCCTTCTGTGGATGTGATGTTTATTGACGTCCAAAAAAGCGAAAAGAATCCATTTTTTTAATTAAAGGTAAATTTTTTTGTACTGAAATTTTTTGAATTAAAACAATATTATTTAAATAAGTTAATTGATAAAGGCGTGAAATTTATGTATTTATGTTAATACTAGCTATACCCAGTGTGCTTCGCTACCCTCATCGTAATGGAATAAAATAAATATCATTATTGTAAATGTATATATATATCTGCAATATCAAAAATTCCCCTTTTAAAGAACTCTTTAAGTTTGATTGATTCTAGCCTCAATATTACAGAAAATTAGAAAAAACAGTTGAAGAACGAAAAAGTACCAGACAGTGCCTTTTTATACATTTTCATTAAATCAGAATGACGCATGTTTAATTTTCAACCAGAAACCAAAAAAATCGCATAAAGATTTTTATACAATCAGGAAGCTACATGTCCAATTTAATATTTTTAGGTTCAATATTATAGAAAATTCGAAAAGTATTAGTAAAAGAACAAAAAAGTACCAGAGTATGCTTTTTCAATTTCGTTCAATTGGGATACTGCGTGTTTAATTTTATGTTTATATATTCAATATTTTAGAAAGCTCTAAAAGTACCAGTACCAGTGAAGTACGAAAAAGTACCAAAGGACCTATTTTATTTAATTTCATGTTCCTAAGTTCAATATTATAGAAAATTCAAAAAGTACCAGAAAATATTCCAGTTTAAATTTTCATTTACTCAAGTCCCTGATTGCTTTTAAAGATTCTAATTAACTCCAGGCTTCACATGCTTAATTTCATGTTTCTAGGATCAATATTATAAAAAACACAAAAATACCTTTTAAGAACGAAAAAGTACCCTTTATAGTTTCTCACTTAATCCAGGCTCTAAACGCTTAATTTCATGTTTCTAGGTTCAATATTATAGAAAATTCAAAATGTACCTTTTAAAGAACGGAAAAGTACCAAAAAGTCCCCTTATATAGGTCCTCACTTAATCCGGGCTCTACATGCTCAATTTCACGTTTCTAGGTTAAATACTATACAAAAATCCAAAAAGTATCTTTTGAAGAACGAAAAGGTTTCAAAAAGTCCCCTTTTATATGTTCTCACTTAATCCATACTCTACATACTTAATTTCATGTTTCTAGGTTCAATATTATAAAAAATTCAAAAAGTACCTTTTGAAGAACGAAAAAATACCAAAAAGTCCCCTTTTATAGATTCTCATAAAAAGTACCTTTTGTAGAACGAAACAGTACCAAAAAGTCTCCTTTTATATATTCTCATTTACTCCGGGCTCTACATGCTTAATTTCATATTTCTAGGTTCAATATTATACAAAAATCCAAAAAGTACCTTTTGAAGAACGAAAAAGTACCAAAAGTCCCCTTTTATAGGTTCTCACTTAATCTATCCTCTACATACTTAATTTCATGTTTCTAGGTTCAATATTATAGGAAATTCAAAAAGTACCTTTTGAAGAACGAAAAAATACCAAAAAGTCCCCTTTTATAGATTCTCATAAAAAGTACCTTTTGTAGAACGAAACAGTACCAAAAATTCTTCTTTTATATATTCTCATTTACTCCGGGCTCTACATGCTTAATTTCATGTTTCTAGGTTCAATATTATACAAAAATCCAAAGTACCTTTTGAAGAACGAAAATGTACCAAAAAGTCCCCTTTTATAGATTCTCATTTACTCCGGGCTCTACATACTTAATTTCATGTTTCTAGGTTCAATATTATAGGAAATTCAAAAAGTACCTTTTGAAGAACGAAAAAGTACCAAAAGTCCCCTTTTATAGATTCTCATTTTCTCGGGCTCTACATGCTTAATTTCATGTTTCTAGGTTAAATTTTATAGAAAACTCAAAAAGTACCTTTTGTAGAACGAAACAGTACCAAAAAGTCTCATTTTATAGATTCTCATTTACTACGGGCTCTACATGCTTAATTTCATGTTTCTAGGTTCAATATTATACAAAAATCCAAAAAGTACCATTTGAAGAACGGAAAGTACCAAAAGTCCCCTTTTATAGGTTCTCACTTAATCCATCCTCTACATACTTAATTTCATGTTTCTAGGTTCAATATTATAGGAAATTCAAAAAGTATCTTTTGAAGTACGAAAAAATACCAAAAAGTCCCCTTTTATAGATTCTCATAAAAAGTACCTTTTGTAGAACGAAACAGTACCAAAAAGTCTCCTTTTATATATTCTCATTTACTCCGGGCTCTACATGCTTAATTTCATATTTCTAGGTTCAATATTATACAAAAATCCAAAAAGTACCTTTTGAAGAACGAAAAAGTACCAAAAGTCCCCTTTTATAGGTTCTCACTTAATCCATCCTCTACATACTTAATTTCATGTTTCTAGGTTCAATATTGTAGGAAATTCAAAAAGTACCTTTTGAAGAACGAAAAAGTACCAAAAAGTCCCCTTTTATAGATTCTCATTTTCTCCGGGCTCTACATGCTTAATTTCATGTTTCTAGGTTAAATTTTATAGAAAACTCAAAAAGTACCTTTTGTAGAACGAAACAGTACCAAAAAGTCTCATTTTATAGATTCTCATTTACTACGGGCTCTACATGCTTAATTTCATGTTTCTAGGTTCAATATTATACAAAAATCCAAAAAGTACCATTTGAAGAACGGAAAGTACCAAAAGTCCCCTTTTATAGGTTCTCACTTAATCCATCCTCTACATACTTAATTTCATGTTTCTAGGTTCAATATTATAGGAAATTCAAAAAGTATCTTTTGAAGTACGAAAAAATACCAAAAAGTCCCCTTTTATAGATTCTCATAAAAAGTACCTTTTGTAGAACGAAACAGTACCAAAAAGTCTCCTTTTATATATTCTCATTTACTCCGGGCTCTACATGCTTAATTTCATATTTCTAGGTTCAATATTATACAAAAATCCAAAAAGTACCTTTTGAAGAACGAAAAAGTACCAAAAGTCCCCTTTTATAGGTTCTCACTTAATCCATCCTCTACATACTTAATTTCATGTTTCTAGGTTCAATATTGTAGGAAATTCAAAAAGTACCTTTTGAAGAACGAAAAAGTACCAAAAAGTCCCCTTTATAGATTCTCATTTACTCCGGGGTCTACATGCTTAATTTCATTTTTCTAGGTTAAATTTTATAGAAAACTCAAAAAGTACCTTTTGTAGAACGAAAAAGTACCAAAAAGTCCGCTTTTACAGATTCTCATTTTCTACGTGCTCTACATGCTTAATTTCATGTTTCTAGGATCAATATTATAAAAAACACAAAAAGTACCTTTTGAAGACCGAAAAAATACCAAAAAGTGCCCTTTTATAGTTTCTCACTTAATCTAGGCTCTAAACGCTTAATTTCATGTTTCTAGGTTCAATATTATAGAAAATTCAAAATGTACCTTTTAAAGAATGGAAAAGTACCAAAAAGTCCCCTTTTATAGGTCCTCACTTAATCCGGGCTCTACATGCTTAATTTCACGTTTCTAGGTTCAATATTATACAAAAATCCAAAAAGTACCTTTTGAAGAACGAAAAAGTACCAAAAGTCCCTTTTATAGGTTCTCACTTAATCCATCCTCTACATACTTAATTTCATGTTTCTAGGTTCAATATTATAGGAAATTCAAAAAGTACCTTTTGAAGAACGAAAAAGTACCAAAAAGTCCCCTTTTATAGATTCTCATTTACTCCGGGCTCTACATACTTAATTTCATGTTTCTAGGTTCAATATTATAGGAAATTCAAAAAGTACCTTTTGAAGAACGAAAAAATACCAAAAAGTCCCCTTTTATAGATTCTCATAAAAAGTACCTTTTGTAGAACGAAACAGTACCAAAAATTCTTCTTTTATATATTCTCATTTACTCCGGGCTCTACATGCTTAATTTCATGTTTCTAGGTTCAATATTATACAAAAATCCAAAAAGTACCTTTTGAAGAACGAAAATGTACCAAAAAGTCCCCTTTTATATGTTCGCACTTAATCCAGGCTCTACATACTTAATTTCATGTTTCTAGGTTCAATATTATAAAAAATTCAAAAAGTACCTTTTGATGAACGAAAAGTCCCCTTTTATAGATTCTCATTTACTCCGGGCTCTACATGCTTAGTTTCATGTTTCTAGGTTAAATTTTATAGAAAACTCAAAAAGTATCTTTTGTAGAACGAAACAGTACCAAAAAGTCTCCTTTTATAGATTCTCATTTACTCTGGGCTCTACATGCTTAATTTCATGTTTCTAGGTTCAATATTATACAAAAATCCAAAAAAGTACCTTTTGAAGAACGAAAAAGTACCAAAAGTCCCTTTTATAGGTCTCACTTAATCCATCCTCTACATACTTAATTTCATGTTTCTAGGTTCAATATTATAGGAAATTCAAAAAGTACCTTTTGAAGAACGAAAAAGTACCAAAAAGTCCCCTTTTATAGATTCTCATTTACTCCGGGCTCTACATACTTAATTTCATGTTTCTAGGTTCAATATTATAGGAAATTCAAAAAGTACCTTTTGAAGAACGAAAAAGTACCAAAAAGTCCCCTTTTATAGATTCTCATTTACTCCGGGCTCTACATGCTTAATTTCATGTTTCTAGGTTCAATATTATACAAAAATCCAAAAAGTACCATTTGAAGAACGAAAAAGTACCAAAAGTCCCTTTTATAGGTTCTCACTTAATCCATCCTCTACATACTTAATTTCATGTTTCTAGGTTCAATATTATAGGAAATTCAAAAAGTACCTTTTGAAGAACGAAAAAGTACCAAAAAGTCCCCTTTTATAGATTCTCATTTACTCCGGGCTCTACATACTTAATTTCATATTTCTAGCTTCAATATTATAGGAAATTCAAAAAGTACCTTTTGAAGAACGAAAAAGTACCAAAAAGTCCCCTTTTATAGATTCTCATTTACTCCGGGCTCTACATACTTAATTTCATGTTTCTAGCTTCAATATTATAGGAAATTCAAAAAGTACCTTTTGAAGAACGAAAAAGTACCAAAAAGTCCCCTTTTATAGATTCTCATTTACTCCGGGCTCTACATGCTTAATTTCATGTTTCTAGGTTCAATATTATACAAAAATCCAAAAAGTACCATTTGAAGAACGAAAAAGTACCAAAAAGTCCCTTTTATAGTTTCTCACTTAATCCATCCTCTACATACTTAATTTCATGTTTCTAGGTTCAATATTATAGGAAATTCAAAAAGTACCTTTTGAAGAACGAAAAAATACCAAAAAGTCCCCTTTTATAGATTCTCATAAAAAGTACCTTTTGTAGAACGAAACAGTACCAAAAATTCTTCTTTATATATTCTCATTTACTCCGGGCTCTACATGCTTAATTTCATGTTTCTAGGTTCAATATTATACAAAAATCCAAAAAGTACCTTTTGAAGAACGAAAATGTACCAAAAAGTCCCCTTTTATAGATTCTCATTTACTCCGGGCTCTACATGCTTAATTTCATTAACGAAATAAAAATTCTATTCCAAAATGTTGCAACATCGTAGTGGAAGCCCGTTATTACGTATTTATATGTATAAGTTAATAAACCAAAATCAATGTTTTATGAAAAAAGTACCAAAAATAGGTACAATTTTCACCCCTTAAACATCCGAATGACCAAAAAGTACTAAATTTATATTTTTATTTTTTCGTCAAGTTATGAAGGAGTCAAAAATATTGTTTGAATGTTCACTGGTTTTAAAGATACATGGGGTGCAAAAAAAGTACCAAAATACAGTTTTTACCCGTTTATTCCCTAAAGGGGCCGAAATTGAAAAAAGTACCAGACACCTGTCCGCTTATTTTTTAAATGAACGACGATAAGCTTTAAACTATTTTTGTATCTTTTCTAGTTTAGGAGATATGAGGTTACCGATTTTACCCGTTTTTACCCTTTTTTACCCCCTAAACATTCGAATTTCCAAAAATCCCGTCTTAGTGGATCTATTTGGTGGGAGACCAACCCCCTGTCCAAATTTCAGCTCTTTAGCTTTAACCGTTTAGGCTGTGCGATGATGAATCAGTCAATCAGTCAGTCAGTCAGTCAGTCAGTCAGTCAGTAACGTTAGAATTTTATATATATAGATTATTTAAATGAATTTAGTTGTATTATATAACATTACAATTTCACTTCCAAATAACTTCAAAAAAAAAGAACATAAAAAAATTACTTCCTGAGAATGACTTCAGAAGTAGTGAATTTGGAATCAAATAAAAAGGAAAACCTGTCTTAAAATCATAACTTTTTCAGGACTATTTTTTAGTACTTTCGTGGAGTAAATTCTACTTCTTTTTCGCTTCTTTGGAAGTTCTGTTTTTGCTGGGAAATAGTAGATGTTATATATAACAATATCGCTCCTAAGATTTTTGTACATTATATAAGTTTCAGTTCATTATTCAGAAGTATAATTTCAGTTGTAGTTGTTCAGAAACGCAGCATCCTGGGCGTATTTTCTAAGAATTTTATAACAAAACATGTTCTACATTTGTCTAATTCCATATAACTTCTGGGTCTGCTATTTATAAATTACAAGTGTCAATTAAACACAATTATTTATTTTATTTAATGTCCTTGTATCTGGTTTAGGTTATTATAGGGTCGTTCATGTCCGACTATACTATTTTACTTGTTATTGTTTAAATTTCATTTTCTGCCACAATGAAACTTTGATTTAAATGGTGTTCTTTATACTTGTATTCATATCCTTTTTACTCATGGCCCATGGGGTCATTTCGGAGAACAAAGTTGCAAAATGTTATTAAATATTATAATGGTGTTTTTGTTGTTTCTTTATTTCTCTACAATTTAAGTTGTTTTTGTTGTTATTACTCTATTTCTTTTGATTTTATTTAACATTTTCAATTAGTTTACATTGCACCTGACAAAGATGAAAGAAACACTTAAGAATTTATTGGTATGAAAGAAAAGAGAAAAAAGTTGTAAATTGAAATTTTAATTATTAAATTAAAATGTTTAATTAAAATTAAAATTGAGTGTAAAAGAAATATTATCAAACTAAAATAAAGTTGTTTAATTATACTTTACTTTACATTTTAAGAGTAAAAGTGGAAGATTTGTTACAAAATAAGAATATTAAATTAGTTTTGGGTGTTGTGGGGATTTTTTGAAACAAAAATTGTGGTTTGGTGGTTTCTATTGTGTTTAGAGAACTTTTTGTCTGTTTGAATATTTCCTTTATATTTGAAAAGGTCCTTAAACCCTTTTGAAAGGTGAACAATTTATAAATGATTACAATATGTGGTTATTTTAAAACGAAAACCTTATACATTTGTAATTAATTAATTACAGTTTTATTTGTATTGAGACAAACTATGACACGTATACATGTAAGTGTGTGTTAGTTATAGCGAGTTCTCAAGGATAACCCAAGACAAACCAACAGACCGATCTGCTTCTATAGCAAGCGATCGCTCTTTTGAATAGAGCATAGGAACGAGGTTTCTAGATCCGAAATCTGAGGGATACTAGAGGTTCTTCTGACATCCCTATGTATGACTGAAAGTTTGCAATAGTATAAGAATCAGAAGAAGGATTATGGTTATAATAAAAAACGTAAGAAACACGGAGAGATGTATTACGGATTCGAGTTGATTTTTTTCCCAGAGTTACGGTGTCCGCTGTACTTTTCATCTCTACAGATGGTTCAGAGCACTTTAATTAACCTTCAACCTAGTTAAGAGTTGTAATGTAGTTTAGTTCCACTAAATTCTAGTTCAGTTCTAGTTCAGTCCTACTTTAGTTTTAGTTCAGTTCTAGTTCAGTTCTAGTTCAGTTTTAGTTCAGTTCTAGTTCAGTTCTAGTTCAGTTCTAGTTCAGTTCTAGTTCAGTTCTAGTTCAGTTCTAGTTCAGTTCTAGTTCAGTTCTAGTTCAGTTCTAGTTCAGTTCTAGTTCAGTTCTAGTTCAGTTCTAGTTCAGTTCTAGTTCAGTTCTAGTTCAGTTCTAGTTCAGTTCTAGTTCAGTTCTAGTTCAGTTCTAGTTCAGTTCTAGTTCAGTTCTAGTTCAGTTCTAGTTTAGTTCTAGTTCAGTTCTAGTTCAGTTCTAGTTCAGTTCTAGTTCAGTTCTAGTTCAGTTCTAGTTCAGTTCTAGTTCAGTTCTAGTTCAGTTCTAGTTCAGTTCTAGTTCAGTTTTAGTTCAGTTCTGCCAAGGTAACATGACCCCGGGGGGATGCAATAGCAATAGCAGATAGTAGCAAATGAGCTCTCTGACTGAGTTGTTAGTTTTTTTACACATACATAAGTAAGTAAGCATATGTTTATGTGAGTGCAAAAGCCTTTGCATTTCTCTACTCTAAGAGATGAGAAGAACGCGTAAATTCGCCAACACAAAACGAATACTCTTGCAATTCTCCATTATCGGTATAGTTTCGAAACTTGCAATGCAGATAGTGGCAATTGAGCTTTCTTTTTGGGTTGTTAGTTTTGTACACATACGTAAGTATGTAAGTGCAAAAGCCCTTTGCTTACCACTGTTTTAAACTCATTTAAAACATTCCTCTAAACTGAGAGAAACAAGAAGCAAACATAACTTCACAAACACAAAAAACAATTCTCTTGCACTAATACAATATCGGTTTAGTTTCGAAACTTGCAATGCAGAGAGTGGCAAATGAACTCTCTTCTTAGTTTTTTACACATACATGTTTATGTTAATGCAAAAGCCCTTTATTTGGCATATAGAGGCAAATGATTTCTCCGACTGGGTTTTGCAAATGATCTATCTGAGCATATGTGTATGTGAGTGCTGCTTACCACTGGTTTTTACTCATTTTAAACTCTTACTACTCTACACTACTTTAATTCAAGAGAGATAGAGCAAAAGTAGCATTCTCTCTTTTTCTTATAGAGTTCTCGAAATCACACTTTCTAGTCTATTAACAAATGTCTAAATCTTTAAATGTCCATATAGTTTTTTCTAAAAAACTTTAATTTAACTTAAATTATCATAAATCCATAAAAATATTTAACAAATACGACAAATGTTTCTTTTATTTACAAATTCCATTTAACTTAAAATAAAGCGTTTTAAAACGGAAATAAATATAAAACTAAATAATGTAAATAATAATTTATGAATAAAACACATATACGCCACGAATTGGTGCAAAAGGAAAAAAAGAAAACTTTGATTAATGTTTACTTTATGCTAAATTCCAAGAAAATTTTTAGCGAAGAGAAAAATACGTAAAAAGTAACAACAAAAAATAATTTTAATATTTTTTATGGGAAAAAGATACGCAATTTAAATACACCTTATAAGTAGGAACTTCTGAAAAGATGATGGATTTAGAGGGTAGAAAATAAACAATTATTTATGATTTAGGAAAATGAGGGATACTTTTTTCATGAAACTTAAAGCATTTTTTCAATATTTGGATTACACTTTTACTTAAGTAGATTTTTAGATTCTTTTAGAAACCATAATGATTGTTTATGTAGCTAAAGTAAATGTAGGATTTTTTTATAATAAAAAGCATTAGTTCAGTTCTAGTTTAGTTGTAGTTCAGTCCTAGTTCAGTTCTAGTTCAGTTCTAATTCAGTTCTAGTTCAGTTCTAGTTCAGTTCTAGTTCAGTTCTAGTTCAGTTCTAGTTCAGATCTAGTTCAGTTCTAGTTCAGTTCTAGTTCAGTTCTAGTTCAGTTCTAGTTCAGTTCTAGTTCAGTTCTAGTTCAGTTCTAGTTCAGTTCTAGTTCAGTTCTAGTTCAGTTCTAGTTCAGTTCTAGTTGAGTTCTTGTTGAGTTCTAGTTGAGTTCTAGTTTAGTTCTAGTTTAGTTCTAGTTCAGTTCTAGTTCAGTTCTAGTTCAGTTCTAGTTCAGTTCTAGTTCAGTTCTAGTTCAGTTCTAGTTCAGTTCTAGTTCAGTTCTAGTTCAGTTCTAGTTCAGTTCTAGTTCCGTTCTAGTTCAGTTCTAGTTCAGTTCTAGTTCAGTTCCAGTTCAGTTCTAGTTCAGTTCTAGTTCAATTCTAGTTCAGTTCTAGTTCAGTTCTAGTTTAGTTCTAGTTTAGTTCTATTTTAGTTCTAGCTCAGTTGTTATTCAGTTCTATTTCAGTTCTGTAACTCATTTACAAGGATTTTAGTTTTTACATTTTAATTATTGTCAACATCTGGATAGAAAAACAATTTGCTAAAAATTAACAAACTCATCATGTTGAATTTGTTGTTAAAAAAATCAAGGATTTTTCAATTTGCAACAAGCAAATACTTTCTAACTAGATCCTTTTTTTCTTAAATATTTGTTTCATATCGTCCTTGGTAAAATGGATAAAATTGGCTAACAAGCACATTAAAAGTCTTTCATTAAGTCTATAAAATAGAAAAAGAGGAAGAACAAGAAACTTAAGTAATTTCATGTAGTTTTACTTTTCTGAACTTAATGACTAAATGCACTTAAATGGTCATCTAAGATTACAAACATGCTGAGTTTAAACAAGTGCTTTACTACTACCACTATTATATGTGGTTACAAGCAATTACAGCTTAAATCGAAAAACTTACTTTCAAAAAATGTTACTTCTTTTTATATATAACTACTACATAACTGTTTATGTATTTTAGTTACTAAAATTTGTAAATTGACTTAGACGTTTATTGCTTGTACCCATAACTACATTATTTCCCATTTGACCCATTGTATTGCCCAAAAAAGGAAACAATAGAAAGAAGAACATAAAATAGTATTTCATTCATTCTGGGAAAATAAAAGATACTAAAACATTTGACTTTAAATATCAAGATTCTTCTCTTTTTGCCTTATTCTGCTGTTCTTGTGTAAATGAAAATGACAATCAAAAAAGAAATATAAAGTTAAAAAAAAAAATAATGTAAAGAAACTGAAAAGCGAAAGTAACAAATGATGTTGGCCTACAAATTAAAGAAAACATAAAAATACAAGCAAATGGACTAGAACATAAAAAACAGATTCATTCAACAAGAACATTTTTCTATTTTAAGTTACTTTTTTCACATTTTTTACAAAACATTAAGACTCACATTTAGTACAAGTTTGAAGTGAAAGCAATTCAAAACAACAACAGGGTTAAATACTTAACATTCTGTTTTTTTCTTTAATACAAAATTGTCCTAGATAAAAAGGGAGTGAATTTGTTTTAGAAAATTTTTCTTTAAGGGGAATACAAATTAAAAGTCATTTAGAATTGCATAAAAATAAGGTGATTTGTTGGATAAATCGAGTCATAATTAAGTCTATTGTATGTTTTTTAAATTAACTTTAAATTTATTTTTTTATGAAGATCATGAACAGAGATCGATATGATACGGAGATCGTGAACAAATTATATTGGGTTTCTATTGATCTTTGTTTTTACAACTTCTAGTAGTCTATTAGGGAAATAGACAGAAGTGTAAATTCTGCATGCTTATTATCTTAATAATCTGCTCATTCCTGGAGTATCATTGCGTCACAAACGGTAACAGTATTTTAAGAATTTTGTATATATTACAATTTATTTTGTCCCGACTTATACCCCCCGGGGGCATGTTACCTTGGCGAGACCTCCGCCTTGGTATTATTGCAATCCCGGGGTCTATAGAAGTGGCCAATAACTCCAGTCTGCCCGAGACTGAAAAATTGGTTACAGTCTACTGCTTGGCTTAGTACTTGCATAGATTGACAGAGGTCAGACCAGAGCACCGCATAATCTGGTACTACGGGTGGCCAGTTGCCCGCAGGACTATGTCCTGGCTGGGCAGTTAAACCCAAATTCGCGGGGAGAGTAAGTAGCTGTTAAAAGAGTGATGCATGATAAAGTCAATATTTCGGGGTAAGTTCGGTGCTGTTGCCGAAAACAACAGATACCCCACAGAGGAGTGATGGTGGGACTAAGCTTTGGAAATGAGTTGGTATTAATTGTATATGGTACGGGATGAATGTGAGGTTCGCCGGCACCCGTCTACCTAATGATAGTGTCGTATGTTTTTCTCTTATGAATGTGTCGTATGAATGAGATGTGTGCTGGGTTAAATGATGATGGATGTCCAGATATGTTCAGTTTTTTTACTCTGTTCATATCAGAATTACCACAGTGTGTCCCTGTGAGTAAGAACAATGTTTTCGGCTTATTGATGGATCGTACTTCGGTCTACTGGTTACGTCTCTAGGTGCTGTTGCCGAATCAACAGATGGTCAGAGATTAGAAAGCTCGAGTACTCCAGCAAATTACTTGTGCATGGACCGGTCAAAGCCAATGTACAAAAATTGCTACCAAAGTTCTTCATTGAAAAATAAAGGGGCGATGGTAGACCGTTCTCAAGTCTACCCAGTGAATGAAAAAGACCACTGTGAGATAAGGCCGTTAAGGCAGGTGCTCTCGTTAAAACTCTCGATAGTCATGTCCCAACTTATACGCAAACAAAACTCAATTGGTACTTTTGACCAGACGACACAAAGTATTTTGTATAATTAATATGGGAACACATCGATTTAAAGTCTGTGGTAAATAAGGATTCTGCCGATAGTAAGGTGACTTTAAACGCTTATGTATAACTCGCATAATTATTAACCGATCTTATTAATATGAGAATAAAATCCTTCAAAATGATATTTTTGTTGCTAATATGGGATATATGCTGTAGGTATAAAAGGGCTCATAAAAAATCGCCTTGCCTATTAATTATATAGATACGTGACAATCCTAATCATACGCAACATATTAGAATGTATTGTAAACTTATAGCTAAAGATCTGAGCAAACAGGATATTAATTGCAATAGTAGATATTAAGGCTTATTTCCGCATACACCGTAATCGGTGCCGAAAACAAAATTGCATATATTTGTACCAAAAAACATAAGTTTTTTCATCGGAAATATGCTCTAGGTATTGTGAAGGTGTTTCATGTTCTGCGAGGAGATATTTGAGCAACTGTCCTGAAAAAACAAGATTACAGACAGAATTTTCTTAGAAATATATCCCACGACGAACTGGGATATATTAAAGATTGAAATCCTAATAGTATACTAGAATTGATTAGGAATTAGCCGTTTTTTTCGATTGAAGACAACAGCGGGTCTTCAGAGCTTTCGGTTTTTCGGACCTGAATTCATTTATTTTCAGAATACATTCGGGCTCAGAATACTTGCAGTTCGGACTATTTTGTCTATTCTCTACTCTTGGTTTTTTAGATTCTTTGAAAGGGTATTACCATCTGTCTGAGTGGGCTTCGAGAGGAGTCTTTGATAGCCCTTTTAAACGTAATAGCACTTGAATTAAGTTCTCCTTTAGGCTGGTCTTTAATCTGGAATTTAGTCAGGGTTTATAGCCTAAATAGTAGTCTATGGTCTGTACAATAGACTTGATTTGTATGTCTGAACTATAATTAACCTTAAACTACTAATATAGTCTATGGAATAGACTAAAGTTTGGAGTATAGTCTATAGTATAGACTATAGCGGTTTTATCACATGATGATTCTGATTTGCTAAAGTACTCGAGTTATCTATTCTTTTGCGTTAGCAGTCCCGTTGCACAATGGCAGGTATCATGTAACAAGCATAATACATACAAAAAAGGACAATTAGTGATTAGGAGCCAATTGAAGCGGTACTCAACATCAGGTGAAAACGCTCCATTGAAGTTATGAAGAATGTTCCATTCCCTTAAATATTCTCAGTCTCATCCCAGTGCATAAGTTAGTACCACAAGATTGTATCAGCAACAGCACTTAGGGATGGAATTAGTGGACTTAAGTACGAATACATATTAATTTGAAAATACTTATCTCAATTGATACAGGGACCTACGTGGATCTCGAAGGTTCCTCGATAAACTAACAAATCAGGTCAAGCAATTGACTACCCGTAGCAATAGATTGTGTTGTTCTCTAAATCGACTCAATGTTATATAACTCTAAGGAACAGTCAAGGATACATTTGATCATCAACAGTTTATAGTCCCTGCAAACTAGAGGGATTGATAGGATTATGTCTAGTCAGAACATAATCCTGCAAACAAATGACCAACCGTGGTTAGATATTGTCTAGTGCTCTGGTTCGAGCCAACTGTTTATAGTCCCAGCAGACTAGAGGTATTGAGAGCACCCATTTTTCCGGGCTTGGAAGAGCAACAAGATATAAGGTGACCAGTCAGGACATAATCCTGCAAACAAATAACCAACCGCGGTTAGATATTGTCTAGTGCTCTGGTTCAAGTCATCAGTTTATAGTCCCTGCAGACTAGAGGTATTGATAGCGCCTATTTACTTCGGGCTTACATTGACAACAAGATTTAAGAAGGCCATTAAGATGGCAGGTATATATTTTGAATTGTAGTTAATAGTTTGAAGTCTGCATTGACGTTGCAATAGTGTGAGTGATTGACCTGAAAATTTTCTGCAAGGTTAACTATAGTGTGCACTGTAGAGTCTGAAATATAATACATTGTTGGGACGATTGTTTGGACTAGAATTTAGAGATTGAACGAATATCCTTAGTATGGTCTATAGACCATAGTCTGGGCTATAACATACAGTGTTTACTGTAGGGTGGTATATAGACTGCTGCAGGGATTTATGCTTAGCGTCTGTAAACATATTTATTTTTAATAATAAATGGATTTTTAATAAAACAAGTAGCTGTTAAATAAACTCTTTCCACATTAACAGCTACATAATAAAATTCTTGAAATTACTTTTAAGATTTTAATGTTTTTGAGCAGTTGCTTTTATTTATGGTTTTTATTTGTGCCGCTAAAAATATTTAAATTATTTGTTTTCGTAAATATTGTGGAAGTTTTTTTTTTAACAATTTTGTTTATTTTTTTCCTTTTCACACTTGACTACTGAAAAGAACCATTAAGTTGTTTATTTTTTTTTTTTTGTTTTTATCAAAAAGTTTTGCAAAGAAATATAATAATAAATGGTATACAAATAATAACAATAATAATGGAAAAGAGAACAGAAAATAAGAAAAAAAAAAAATTGGAAATAAAATATTGCGTAAAAATTTATAAATGATTTTTGAGATAAAATTAAACATCTTCCTTTCTTACACACCATAAAGTTAGCTTCTATCGATCCTCTATTAGTAAATGTATACAGCACGATTTGTTTAAAAGGAGGGGTAGGAAGAGTATAGGTGGGGGAGGTATTAAAGTAGAAAGGAATTAAATGATTTGGAAGTATGAAGAAAAAGTCAAAGATTTTTATAGACCACAATATACAGGGAGCTATTAATGAGTTTTGTTTGTGTGCGACACCCTTAAGAGTAACAAATACAAACTCATTCAGTTTTATATACCCGTAAAATTTCCTAGACACATTATTTTGTTCATTTATGTCAACGGGAAAACATGACAAACGGCCGGATATAAAATCGATGACGCAAACTAATGATGACACAAATAAATGTGTAAATGTTGCTTTTTTTGTATTTCAAAATTGAAATCCATAAAATCTATTACGTGTTTTGAATAGATTTTAAGAATTAAAATAGCAATAAATTTGATTTGTTTTTTTTTTATCTACAAGCTATTGAAGCACACTCACTTCCGTTTACTGTAGGGAAAATTAATAAAATATATATTTTTGTTTAGGATTTATGGCGTCAAAATTCAATACCAAAGAGTATTGGCACAAAAGGTGTTATTTAGAAATAAATCATTAATGATTTTCTCAGCTAGAATTGAAATTTTCTTAAAATTGACATAATCTTATTTATATTGAATTAATTCCCTTTCCTTTAATTAACTTTTAAAAATAAAATCACAAAACTTAATTCCCCGTAAGCCAATAATAGAAAACTTGTTAGTTTTAAATCTTTAAATGAAATTTGTATTAAAATTTTAAATTATCCCCCTTTTAAAAATAAACTGTAAAAGAACATAAAATTTTCTAGGAAATTTTATTTTGCCTTTGGGCAACAACCAACACTTGAGTAATTTAAAAATTGTATTCCTTTAAAACCTAATCTTGTATTTTATGCACAAATCCACTTTGTGGAAAGACATTCACAAAGCCGAGAAAAAAACCTTAAATGGAATCATGCGAAAAATATTAAAAATCTTTATTAAAAATTCAAGAAAAGCAATTTAAGTTAAATAAACAAAAACAAAAAATAAAAATAATTTTGTACACAAACATGTAAACCTAAGCCTTCCTAGTTACACGCACACACACAAATAAATACTTTGCATTCCTTTTTTTTACCTCATTAAAACTCTTCTGTAAAAACGAAAATAGAAAAACAAATTTTGCAATGAAGGAAGAAAAAACAAGAGAAAGAAAAATATTTATATATAGAATATTTAAACTTTCTAAATGATGCAGAATAGAAAATGTAGACAAAAAACATTAAAACGGAAGTGTCTACAGCCGGATGTGTCTCTCTCCAAAGTATGTATGTACGTATGAGAGAAGGAAGGTTGTTGGTAAAGTTTTTAAACTCGAATTAGGATAAAATATATAAACACAATCATAACTAGCCGTGGGTTCGTGTTAAGTTGTTTGTTAGTGTTGCAGTCGGGTACAACGGTGGGTTCGATTTCCACTTGAGGCGTTGGTTAAGGATCTCACAACAGGCCTAGAGACATTTCTCGAAAAAATAACTTAGTTAGTTTGTTCGTAAGTTCGTTAGCTAGTTAACTAGTTATTTAACTAAATAACTGACTGACTAACTAACTAACTAACTAACTAACTAACTAACTAACTAAATAACTAACTAACTAACTAACTAACTAACTAACTAACTAACTAACTAACTAGCTAACTAACTAACTAACTAACTAACTAACTAACTAACTAAATAACTAACTATCTAACTAACTAACTCCAAGTACCGGCGGCAAGTGTTGATCCTCTCACGAGTCACGTGTCATCGTCATCCTGCAATCGTTAGCAAAACACTACTATGGAGGTGGATACCTTGGCCTCCGTGGCGGACAATGCGTCAAGTGTACAGCATGCCATTGGCAAAAACATGGGGGTGTAAGAGAAGGATGTTCTTGGAGAAAGCTCTAAGCTTCCTCAGTCTTTAGATATAGGTGAGGGTTCCGACTCTGAATCCTCAGATGATAATAACAACACCATTATAGCAAATCCCAAAAAGGATGAAGTATTACTAAGAAAAGAGTATCTGGAGCACAGAGGAGAAAGTTGAAAAAGATGCTTCAGGAAATCATAGTTAGTCAATCCAATGACACTCCAAAGGAAAAATCGGACTTTATCACTAGATCTGAGGCAAAGAGGATCAGGTCTCCCAAAGAGTTGACAACTGAAAATAAACCTAAAAGGAAAAAGAGCTTCCCGTCTTCTAATACACAGTCGCAGCCAAGCCATACTTCACTGAAAGGAACTTCAAGTCAGAATCCTGAGAGTAAGGGAGACAACGACAAGAAAGATATTTCGAAGACCACCACGTCGGCGAAATCAACCTCAAAGGTACGGGTACCTCAAAAGAAGCCCCGAAAAGCAAGGAAAGAGAGGCTAGACAGTGGAAAAGGAAATGAGCCGCCATCATACGCCAAAGATTTCAGAAGAAGACTCCGGAACAATCTCTGCTATTCAGTTTACGATGCCGGTAATCCGACATGCAAAGTTCCAATAGGCCAACAGAGTAAGGTAGAAGATCTGATGAACAATAAGATAGTTGACCTTGCAATCGTTTCAAAGGGCAAACAACCAAAAAATGTTGATGAGGTTGGCAAAATGTTGATGATGTTGACATCTCACCAATGTGTTAGCACCCTAAAAAACTTGGTGGAAAGTATCCCTCCTCCCTGGGACGGCGCAAAGCTGGGACTGGCAAAGAAGAGCGAGCTTCCGGTGCTCTTAAAGTCCACTGTCGACATAAAAGGATGGGGCAGTAAAGTGGATAATGAACGTATACTGGAAATTCTTAGTGGTCGAAACGCTGAGCTGGCCGTGGAAAAAAATGGGACGTCTTTTACAGGAAAGAAGAACATGAGGGAACTTTATTTGTAATAGATATCGACCAGAAATATATGGCTAGTCTTGCCAAGAATAAAGGTAGGGCTTACTTTGCCTGTAAGGCTGTCATATTCAAAATTGGGAAGGTTCCGATTGGAAGGGTTGCTACAACAAGCCTCGAAAAGGGCACTAAAATATAGAGCACATCATAAGTAGCTACTACTGATAACGTTATGGAGTCAAATTCTAAAAGCGAGGAATGTACCATTGGCTTGCCAAAAGAATGTGTTCATGTAAACTGTGTATGCACGCTACGCTTCGCAATTTTCAAAATAATTTTATAATTTTTTATTTTCTTAAAACTACCTTTTAGTCGTATGATGATTATATTATTAGTTTGAAATAAAGATGCACCCAGGCGTATGATTAATACCTAATTACTATGATAAGTATACTTTAAGATATATTTGGTATATCAACGAAATTTAAAATGTTTTGGGATTAAGTAATTAGTAAGTTCTACATCTATCAAATCGAAATCTTTGGTGGTTTTTTAGACACAAATATGGTTTTGATAGCTAGTAGAATTTTAACAACTTTTATAGAAAGAAAGTTTAACACTTACACCATAGATTTATTAAACATCCTTCGTATACATTTAAACAAACATTATTATATTTTTTATACAATGTATACAAAATTTAATACTTTATCTATATGCTCATTTATTACACACATTTCGAGTGTGTGTATGTCGGTGTAAGAGTTTTAGTGTAATGAACGATTATGTCTTATGGTGATGACATGAACAGGAAACAAATGTACAGAGAAACATTTAAAAACAACAACAACAACAGCTTGAAACTTTGTTTATGTAATATAGATTAAAAAAACATACTGAAAAAAAACAGAAGGTATTAAAAGGTGTGGTTATATGTGCAGTAGAAAGTTAGAGAATAAATAAAAATTGCTTACATAAAGTTTAAGTAGTTTTAAACTTAGGTCATAGGTGCTGATTGGACACAATATGCAACCTGTAAAATTTTGGTATAAATATAAAAACTGGAATTTTATTGCCGATTTATTTCTGGCCTTTAATGATTTACTGCCAACAGAGATAAACTATTATTTGTTTTCTTCATGTTTACCGAATCCAACGCATCATAAGAACTGTCTATGCGGCTATCATTTTATATTGTTGAAAAAGTTTACACTACAACAAGTAAATATAAATAAAACTGTAACGATTTTGGCCTCATTTTTAGAACCGAAACAAAATAAATCCTTATTCAAAGAATTTATTTTAAGCCATAGTTTTCAACAACATTTTAAACACACACATACACAACAATATTGATAATACATTCTACACTTAGTTTATCTGTGCATCAACATAAAAGTTGAATGACATTTTCATTTAGGCTTTAACTTACATATCAATCTCTGTTTGTAGTTTTGTAAAACATATACAAACTCTGAAAAACAAGTACATTTTACATAGACACACTCATAAGTTTGTATGTATGTGTTTAAACAAAACACACATCCCAACAGTTTTTAAGGGAAGATGTGTCTCCTTTAAAAAGGAAATATTCTCCAATATATAGTTGGATACTTTTGTACTCTCTGCAGGCATTTATCAAACTACAGGGATTTATCAATATAAAACATCACTAACTCATTCACTTATAGTCGCACGGACCATTAGACTGCTGAATCGAACACACAAAAGCATAAAAAGTTTCTAAACTTGTGATGAGTTAGTACGTCCAACACAGTGGTTTTATTGAGTTGAGTAACATATTAGTGAGAGACATAACAATAGAAACGTAACCACAATAAAGGAGAATTATTTGGAAGTGAAATTTACTTTGAGAAAATGTCACGCTTACCAGTTGTTTGAGGTTACGGCTGCTTGAACTTTGATGTCAGCGATGTAATTGTGGAGGGATGAAAATGTTATTGAAAGATGGGGGGATTTGGGCGACATAAAAGCGATAAAGCTTAAAGGAAAACCAGTGGAGAGCATAAACACAGTTTATGCTATCTAACTTCGTTTTTTGTTTTTCCATATTGAGTTTATAGAAATTTATAAAATAATTTTATCTCATCAAACTTTGGTAATAAAAACAACCTTCGTCAATAGAATAACTATATGTTCGAAGAGCTTATAAACGAAATTCAGGATTGGAGATTTTCGGACAAGCAAAGTTTCGGAATAAGTCTAAAATGATTGTTGGACAATGTTCGGTTCTTTACTAAAGAACCGTTTATGTCAGGACACTTTCAATGTCGAATTAAGAGGACATAGACGCCAAAGTAAAATGCTCACAAGTGCATTGGTTGAATCGTTTTAGGACAGCTGCCCTATGCGAGAGCGGAGGTCTGCCCAGAAGAAACCCTGGGTAATCGGGAGATTCGAAACCTTGGTAAGACTCTTCGGGCGGGAGGCTGGAGGATATGAAGGATACAATGAAACTCCTAATTTCCACCCGGTATATCGAATAACATAGAACCCATATGGGAGGCTAACACGGAAATTTTAATTATATCTGATATCGTTAAAGAGGCAATCAAGAGCTTCGCTCCCTATAAAGCTGCAGGACCGGATGGCATTTTCCCGGCACTCTTATAGATGGAAGCGGTACTGGTTTCCGTACATTTGTCTCAGATATTTATTGCATGCTTGAAATTCACGTGCAAAAATTTTTTTTGGTAGTCCGCCAGTTTATTACACAAAATGTTTACATGAATGTTAAAGTTCTTTTAACAGTTTCCCAGGTAAGCGAATTTTTTTATTTAATTCATATGGGAGGTGCCACGCCTCCTATTTCTAGTCCGCCCGCTGTTTCCCTTAAATAATCTTATTAACACTATAGTGGTGCCGACAAAACTCGAGGCCTCTATCTGTTATATTTTCTCACATATACATATATTTAATAATTTCTTCATATGGAAGTGCCACGCCCACTATAGTTATTCCGCCCATTTTTATTCTTATGGATGTCCATAAAACATACAAAATTTGAGGACTCGTAACTCTTTTAGTTTCTGAGATATGCCGCTCTTTTTTAGGGAAATCGGTGCAGCCATTTAGCTGGACTATATTATATATTATATATATATATATATATATATATACTATATATATATATATATATATATATATATATATTTAGTTCACCACACATATATATATATATATATATATATATATATATATATATATATATATATATATATATATATATATATATATATATATATATATATATATATATATATACATATACATTATATATTATATATATATATATATATATATATATAATATATATAATATATATATATATATATATATATATATATATATATTATATATATATATATATATATATATATATATTATATATATATATATATGTGTGGTGAACTAAATGGAAACGTTCTCTTAATATTACGGATTGATTACGATTATGCAAATATATCGTTGAATTTCCAAACAGTTGTATTATATTCATTACTAATGTTTTAACAAAATGGAATGTATTTTTTTGTTGAACGTATATACAAAATATTTTTTTAAAGTGCCCTGCAGGAAACCGAGCGATAACAAACGAAAAAAAATATTTTTTGACACTTCATTTTATTTAAAACTGAAAAAAGAAAATTTGTACATTTTCGTATTGAAATTTAAAAAAAGTATTTTACATACTTTATACATTTTGCATTATAATGTGTTAAGATAAAATATCTTTTCAAAAAAATTAATTAACTAATATTTTCATTCACTAGTATATAAAATCCCATTAATAATGCACAAAAAATACATTCTTTGTTAAGTATCTTTTGAACAACTGTGTTTATTCTCACCAGTTAGGTCATTGATAATCAGTTTCGCCTATACATATATTACTATATGGTTTTTATGGAAAAATACTAGTACTAGAAGTAGTTGAAGGGACACTACTTGCAGACTGATTTTATTTGACATGTGTTGAAAAAAATCATTTTTAAATTATTAAAATATATTTTAATTTTCAAACTTTTTGGAATAATGCAAACATTGTTTTAATCAGAGTATAAATAGTGAATGTTGAGTTTTCTATTTATTTTAGCTTAAGAAAATGTATTCTTAAAATTTCGACTTGCATTGTAATGTAAATGTATTTGCAAAATTTTTATTTGAATTGAATTTTTATAAATTAAACTATTAGCCTGTATATCAATATCGAAAGAAAAGCTAAGCGAACGAAAACTAGTCACTCGAATTCGACTAAAATTTGAATATACGTTTCTTACGTAATTTATGTGACATTTATAAAAAAATTAAAACAAAACATAATGAATGAGGAAATCAAAAACTATTTAAACAAATAAACCGCGCAATAGAGGACATTTGTGAATACTAATGAAGAATTAAATGACTGATTTTTACCTGGCAGATAAAATAATATAATAAGAATTATTAAATCTGTGGACAATAGGACTTTGGTTCAGCCAAAGGCACAGATTCCCCTCTATTAGAATTTAATTACCGTGTAAATAATAGAAATTTGAGAGTATTTGGAGGTGAAAGTTATATAAGGAGTGAGATCGAAAAATTCTTAACACACGTTTTTCATTACATTTTTCAACCAAAGTATTGTTTGATTTTTTTTGATCAAGTTACCTTTGAAAAACATGTCAGTTATTATGTGTAATGTCAATTATATTATTTTTTTTGTTAATCTGATTAAAATGAGTGACCAGAAAAAAGTGCGTACTGAAATTATTAAATATTTTCAACTAAACCCAACTTGGTCTTACAAAAAGTTGGCCAAGCATACAAAGGTCTGCCGTCAAACTGTTTCCAATGTTATTAAACAGTACCGGGAGAACTTGTCAGTTGATAGAAAACTTGGTTCAGGTAGAAGGAATGGTCCACATGATGTTTCTAAAGCCAAAAAAATAGAACGCATTTTCAAAAAGCTCCCAACACATCCGGTAGGAAAGCAGCTCGGTTAGCTCAGTGCTCGGACTATTTGGTACGAAAAGTTAAAGCTAATGCAGGTTTAAAAAACATACAAGGCTCAAAAGTTCCTGACAGGAACGCTGCTAAAAATTTAGAGGCCAAAAACAGAGCACGGAAATTGAAGTCAAGTTTTATAAAAATATTCTTGCTGCATAATGGATGACGAAACGTATGTTCTGGCAGATTTTTCGCAACTTCCAGGTCAAAAGTTTTATGTTGCTGATGCTCGAGGGAATGTTGAAGAAAAGTTTAGGACCCAAAAGCAGACAAAATTTCCCAGAAAGTTCTTGGTATGGCAAGCAATATGCAGTTGCGGCAAAAGAAGCCAATCATTTGTTACAACGGGCTCTATAAATACCGAAATTTACATCAAGGAATGTTTACAAAAAAGGCTGCTTCCATTCATAAGACTTCATAATGTGTCCATTTATTTTTGGCCTGACTTGGCATCCTGTCACTATGGTAAACAAGCCCTTGAGTGGTACAAGAACAATAATGTGGTATTTGTACCAAGAGAGGCAAATCCTCCAAACTGCCCGGAGCTAAGGCCAGTGGAGAGATATTGGGCTCTTGTTAAAAGAGAATTGAAGAGTACAAAAAAGGTGTCCAAAAGTGTGGTAGATTTTAAACGGAGATATGGACTACATGTTCGAGCAAAGTGACAGAAAGCACTATAAAAACGTTAATGGAAGGGTTTCCGAAAAGGGTTCAAAATTTCATCACTAGTGATTAAAACTATAAAAATATTTTTTTTGTAAATGGTAATAATAATTTGAATCAAATAAAAAAAATAAAGCTGTAAGTTTAGTGGTTTCTTTTTTATAAACATATATGTATGTTAAGAATTTTTCGATCTCACTCCTTATGTTCAATTTCCTGTGTATCCACCCTTAATCTTGTGTATCCGTTCAGAATATTTACAAACACAATAACGTCAGACCTTTTTAGTTTGAGGAGGCATGTTTGTGGTTCTACCCACTGTTTTATTATTCCAAGGGGCCTTTTGGGTTTCTTTTACTCATCTTTTATAGCTTTCACCTTCTACATAAAATCAGCAAAACTGTGGAAATGTTTTGCTGATTTTAAATAGAAAATGCCCCTTGGAATAATAAAACGGAGGAAATAACTGAGATATTAAAAAAATCTGAGAAAAACATTTAAAGTTTTTGTAATCGAGAATAAAGATAGTCGTCACTTTATTGTACCCTTTGTAAGCGAGAGCGGAGGCAATCGACTCTTTACTGTCTTCAAGTAATCTAGAGATTAGACTCTTAAAAGTTGCTTTCGTTTTATGTCACATTGATGACCCAAAGTATTCTAGAGAGTAGATACCTGAAATTTCTAACCTTTATTTTCATTAATATCTTACAACCTTTTGGCTCCGATTCGCATGTTTTGGACCATTCACCAAGAATAAAAGTAAATCGTCACTATCCTAGAACACGTCCATGTCCTAGTTTTATAGCAAGAAAAGTAGCGCCAGTTAAATAGCTAGTGATATGACTGACTTCCAAGAACCCATTTGGAGATTACCATCCTTTGACTATTTTAGGCTGTCTTTTGACTGTCTCTTCGTAGGGTCCCCCGGGGGCATGTTACCTTGGCGATACCTCCGCCTTGGTGTTATTGCAATCACGGGGTATAAAGAGGTGGCCAATACCACTAATCTGACCGGGATTGAAAAATTGATTACAGTCTACTGCTTGGCTTAGTCCTTGCATAGATTGCCAGAGGTTAGACCAGAGCACCGCATAATCTGGTACTACGGGTGACCAGTTGCAAGCAGGACTATGTCCTGGCTGGTTGAGGTTCCTTCGGGATCCACGTAGTGGCTGTGGCTTAAACCAAAATTCGTCGAGTGACTGTGGGTCTAAGCGTTGGAAATTAGTTGGTATTAATTGTATATGGTACGGGATGAATGTAAGGTTCGGCGGGCCTTACGCCACCCGTCTACCTAATGTGTATGTGTCGTATGTTTTTCTCTTATGAATGTGTCGTATAAATGAGATGTGTGCTGGGTTTAATGATGATGGATGACAGGTATCTTATACATTTGATACCATTGAATTTTCCTTCCTTGTCTAGATATGTTCAGGGTTTACTCTGTTCATATCAGAATTACCACAGTATGTCCCTGTGAGTAAGAACAATGTCTACGGCTTATTGATGATCGTACTTCGGTCTACCGGTTACGTCTCTAGGTGATGTTGCCGAATCAATAGATACCATCCAATGTTCAAGATATTAGATAGCTCGAGTACTGCTGGGTAATAAAAAAAAAATTCAATTATTTTATGAAATTAAAATATTTTTATTATAGTATTGGTTAAGATCTCCATTACTACTACACCTACACAACACAAACAAAATATTTTCTTATAATAAAAAGTCTGTAGAAATTCCTCAATATTATATTAAACTGTGTGTTAAACATTTCAAATTCAATTTTGATAAATTTTTAAAACACCATAAATTTCTTTTTTTTCAACATCTATCAAAAAACACTGTAAAATTATACACAAAAATTTAATTTTAATATGTAAAAATAAAACCAACAACATTTCAACCCCTAACAAAGAACTACATACTGCAACATGCCCCATATTTCTTTTTTGAAATGAAATTAAAATGTTTCTCTTGCTACAGATTCATGAATCAAAAGCCTGGCATTTACAAAACAAATGAAAATAAAAAATGGGACACATTTAATTGGGTCATAAATACAATTGTAGTCGTAAATGTTTTTGAAAAAAAAGGATTTAGAATTGTATGCGACACTGCGTAAAAAAAAACGATGAAAGAATAAAAGAAACAACGACAATTTAAAACATCTCATAAATTTAACGTGTGAATGCTTAAAAAGCGACAACATAATGGGACATTTTATTCTTATTTTTATTACAAAATGTATATAAAATTTTATTCACTATTCGCTTGTTGTTGTTGGTGTTTTTGTTGTTATGCGAAAAGTGCTAATAATAAAGAAACTTAAATATTTACAGTTTTATACAAACAAACATATCAATCGAAATAAATGTTCAACGAGGCGTATACATGATTTTAAATTGACTGCTGTTTAAATATATAAAATTTTAATGAATAGTCAGTTTATTTGGTTTTATTGTAATATTATTTATGTATTTCAGACAGTTTTGTTAATTTTCTGTCATTAAAGACATTTTAACATCAATGTCTCCAATTTAAAGTTCTAAACGTTTAAACAGTTTTATAAATTACCTTCTCTAGCAAACTTACTTAAATTTCTGTTAACACCTTTTATTCACGAAATTTACTACAACATTTTACTAATTCCTCACATAAATTAATTACAAATTTATCCTTTCAAATCTTTGCATATACATTTTCAATGAATCGCTACACTACTACTACATTATATATGAGCAGGATCATGCATAAACACCTTAAAGGATTATGTTGAATATAATTAAAAACTTTTTATAGCCACATTTATGCAAATGACATTATAATTTTTGTTTTTAAAGTTTTTTTTTTTTTAATTAAACTATAACTTTTAGTAATTTCTTTTTAAATATCATGTATACAAGGCGGAGTTTTATTTTAGTGGCAAATTAATTTTTGTATGCAGTAAACTGAAAATAATTGATTATTTTTGTTGTTGAAATAGCATAAAGAAATGTGATACATATATGTATGTTTGGAAAGAGAAATAAAAATTGTCCTGATATTAATTGAAATTTTATCTGTTTAAGACGTTTTAAATCCAGTATAAACATTTTTTAATACAGTTTTTTGTACGCTACACCACTATAGTGAGGAGGGTATTATACATTTGTGTTGAAGTTTGTAGCATGCAAAAATATTGGTCCTATACCCACCTTAAAGTATACCGATCGATTCAGAATCATTTTTTGAGTCGATTAAGACATGTCCGTCCATCCGTCAGTCTGTCCGGCTGGTTGGCTGTCCACGTAAACCTTGTGCGCAATTTTCAAGATAATTTAATGAAAATTGTACCAAGCATGTGTTTTGGCACATGGACGAAGAATATTCGTTGAAATCGGTCCATTATTTCACCTAGCCCGAATACAACCGTACCTCCCGATTTGGGCTCTTTATGCCATAATTACGTCAAATATACTATTATCTCTCTATTTCTATTCCAATTGGTACAAATCTGTTTTATATAAGTATTAATGACACTGCAGATTTTCGTAATGATCGGCCTTTATTTGGCCCTACAAACATGAAAAACTATAAACATATACGGACACCACTGCGTGATAAAAGTCTCGTGTCTCTATTCTATTAGGGGCCTCTTTTTCATTTTTGAAAAAACTCTATCGATTCATTTATCTTTAGGATCGAAATTGCAAAAAGAAAACTTTACAAAAATCAATTTTTTACGTTAAAACCCAATTTTTATTTCTCCTCTAAATTATACGTATACTTAATATTTTTGTAATATCAATAAATCATTAACACGTATACGTACAGGTGCTGTTAATATAAGCAGAAAAACTTTACAACGTAAAGCTGGGAAATGAATATCAAATATTTTTAAAAAGCAATAAATAACTTAAATAATTGACACATAAATAAATTTTAAACAGGAAATTGCTAAAATAACTTGTAAAATTTTGAAAAAAAGAAATGTAAACATTAACCCTCTTGATCACAAACAAAATTTTTAATTGTATATAAATTGGATTTTGTATGGAAATTTTGTTTTATAAACCTTTTATAAAATAAAAATTTTGTTTGTGAATAAGGGGCTTAATATATTAATTAAGGAAAAGTAAAATATTAAATAAGTTAGTAAGTTAGTTAGTCAGTTTTTGTTAGTGTTTTTCATACAAAATTTCAAATATTGTTTTACATTCCTCTTCCTGAATGCGGGTCTAAGTCTGGATAATAAAGTCATCTGGTATTGAATTGTATTAAAACCTTTTTGGACTTACGGTATCCAATCATCAGGGACAGTTGGCAATACCAATATCAATACACAAAGCACAAAAAAAGAGAAAAAATACGTAAAAATTTACAACATCCAGTTCAAATTGCAGAAGTTGCAATAAATCTGCAATATAATCTAAACCCAGTGTTTTGTGTTATTAGGGAGTAAAGGAATATAGTTTTAAGTAATAGTTAGTAAGTTAGTTAGTTAGTTAGTTAGTTAGTTAGTTAGTTAGTTAGTTAGTTAGTTAGTTAGTTAGTTAGTTAGTTAGTGAGTGAGTTAGTTAGTGAGTTAGTTAGTGAGCTAGTTAGTTAGTTAGTGAGCTAGTTAGTTAGTTAGTTAGTTAGTTAGTTAGTTAGTTAGTTAGTTAGTTAGATAGTTAGTTAGTTAGTTAGTTAGTTAGTTAGTTAGGTAGTTAGTCAGTCAGTCA
>NC_060953.1:14794588-14796935 GCF_022045245.1 Lucilia cuprina | reverse complement strand
TAGTAAGTTAGTAAGTTAGTAAGTTAGTAAGTTAGTAAGTTAGTAAGTTAGTAAGTTAGTAAGTTAGTAAGTTAGTAAGTAAGTAAGTTAGTAAGTTAGTAAGTTAGTTAGCTATTTAGCTAGTTAATTAGGAAGTTATTGTTTTAATATTTCTTTTTTAACACTTAAAAGTAATGAGGATTTCCTTTCTTTTATTTGCTATTTATGAGCGCTGACAATTGTGACACCTACTACTATTGGTGATTCGCCAACCATTTAGTATAGGAGTTGACACGCATAAGATATGTCCGTCTGTCCTTCCGTCGGTCAGTTTGTCTATGTAATCCCTGTGCGCACGCCACAGCACGCAATTTTCCAAATAATTTAATAAAATTTGGCATATACTCCTCTTTCGGCCGAAGGACGAAGAGTGTTGGGAATAGTTAAAATCGGTTCACTATTTCACCCTAATACCATACCACCCCAATGAGGTCTATTGATTATGTTAAATGTATAGTATATAGTATATTAACAAAATCTATAATACTTTATTTTAAAGGCGCCTAAACGACCCTGCAAATTCTCGTAATGATCGGCTCCCCCTTTCATCCTAGCCCCCTACAAGTCTCCTGCAAAAATTTACTCTAACAACACTAATATGCGTAAATCCATCCACCGAAATTTGAAAAGATAGACCCATATATAGTCTTACCCCCATATGAGCTCTCTTGTAAAAAATCAGTTTTTCTTTCAATAATAAGCGCTAGTATTTAAAAAAAAGAAACTATACTTTTTACATTCATGTAGGGTATTACATATAGATTCATACTTGTTTTTTTTAATTACTTTTATCATTTTTTCTTAAAAATAAAATCTTTTTTTTACCTCATTACCTACATATATAACAGAGTTGAAAACTTTGATAGTTTAACACTAGTGCTGTTTGCTACCATTACTGCTGCCACAAAATGTGGCAGTCTATGTATATTAAGATTGCGTTGATTGTGTGTGTGTTGATTACTAAAGACACACTTAATTTTCCTAGCAAAAGAAAATAAAATAAAGAATTCATGAAAAACAAGAAAACAAAACCTTAACTTTTCTTTATGTTTAATGTAGCTGACAGAAGACGATATTTGTAGTTGTTGTTGTTGTTGAACAGCAACACTGTGCTGCAAAAAAGAAAAAAATCAATGTTGAAAACAACAACAACCTAAAAGAAACAACTAAAACATTAATTTCTAAAACTTTTGTTTATGTAGTCAAAATAAAATAAAAATCTAAGTAGTAGAGCAAATATACTGTGTACATTAGTGGGTTCTGTGAAGGGGCTATAAAGAGTTTGGTTAGTGTAGTACTTTCAAAAAATGTACTAAATTAAAAATATAAAAATTCGTAAGGTTTCCAAGGAATCCACTCGAATGAGTTTTAAATTTGTTCATTTCCCTTGTATGCATCGAATCCTTATGTTCACTGAGGATCCATAAAAACTCTGCAATTCTTGAACGCTCTTGTAGAGCTCAATCAAAATTAGATCTATACTTGACTTGGGTAGCATATTGCCAAAACTTATATGTATGTACTGTCTACTTTTATACATAAAAGTACTTGTTATTTTCTTGTTCCCTGCATAAAGAAATATTATTTTTCATTTCATTTTTCAAAACAAAATGAAAAATGTAACCGTTTTTTTTCTCTATTTCTTAGTTCAAAACATGTTTTTGTTTGCGTATATTTTCACTGTTGATTTCGTAATTAGAACAACGTTGAGAGTAGAAATATAAATATGAACTTCATTAAAACGGATTGACGCGTTCCAGAATAATTTACAGCATTAAATGTGACGTGTATGTAGAACGAACAATTTTTTCTTTTCTAAGATATTTTTTTTGCACTTTTTCTATTTTTCTGAAAACAAAGAGAATGAAAGAAAAACTTTTTGTTTTTTTCTGCCTTCATGCAACAAATAAGAAATGAAGTAAAACATGACACAAAAACATTATTTCTTAATTAAATTGCATAAAAAAATAAAATAACATTTATTTAAGTTTTGCACACGTATCAATGTTTTTAATTAAGTTGCGAACATATTGATACACATTTTCCAATCGAAATGTTAAGAATTCATTACAAAGTTGGTTGAACAAAAGTACTCGAAGATAGGGAGGATAATAGAATCTTTAAAAATAAAATAAGTGGAAAATTGCAGTCGAAAATAGTCTAATTTACAAAACAATACACAAGCTCAGATAATATTTACAGTTCTGTTCTAGTTCTGTACTAGTTCTATTCTAGTTCTGTTCTAGTTCTGTTCTAGTTCTGTTCTAGTTCTGTTCTAGTTCTGTTCTAGTTCTGTTCTAGTTCTGTT
>NC_060953.1:14791835-14794488 GCF_022045245.1 Lucilia cuprina | reverse complement strand
GACATGTTTTTCAAAGGTAACTTGATCAAAAAAAAATCAAATAATACTTTGGTTGAAAAATGTAATGAAAAACGTGTGTTAAGAATTTTTCGATCTCACTCCTTATACGAAATTGAACATGTGGATTCAGACGAGCGACGGGCACAGCATATAGAGAGAATAGTAAAACAATGGAGCACTTTCTTTGGAATAACATTTAGGAAATTGAGTTTCTGAATAATGTTAGAAATCTATAGACAGCTGGATCGAATTTTGTCTGATTTAGATTAAAATCACATATTTTAAAAAGGATAGGGGCATGGCATAGAATTCTCAAATTTTGCACGAACACCATTGAACAACTAGAAATAGGGAATAGATAAGGGGGTGTGACACATTCCATAGGACTTAAATACAAAAAATTCTTTCGTCTGGGATACTAATGGAGGTAGAATCCTTAAATTTAGCACACAGTTTTTACATCGATGTAAATACTTATTTGGGTAATAAATTGGTAAGTTAGTAATGGAGGACGTTGCACCTCTTTCTCTTCTCTTCACTTCACTTCTTTTCTCTTCTCTTCTCTGCTCTTCTCTTCTCTTTTTTTTAATTGGACAAACACTTAGGGGATGACTCCTACATATGCAACGCATTATGTTGGAACTAGGAATATAGGTTGTGAAAAGGAGGTAGGAGGAGTACAGTGCGACTGAAGAATGAATTTTCCCTGTAGTATCTTGTGCGGTCCACTGGCCAATCTACCATAAATGGATGTGTTCTTGAAGAAAGACGTGTGTTACGCAAGAATATACGGGTATCGGGAACAAGTTCTCTAATTTCAAAGGAACACATTCCATTGTAGTATCGATAGAACAGTGAATTATACCCCACGTTGCGACGGTGCTCCAGTGAATCAATAGATTTCTATACCCTACTGTTACCAATAAGTACCTTCGCACTCTCCATTCCACGGTCGAGTATCTCTCTTAGAGAGAGAAACTTTAAACTTTGCACTAAAACAACGACATACATATGAACAACTTAGGGAAGTCATCACTGAACTAGCAATAAGAGACGTGGAGCCCATACGACTTAGATATAGAAACCTCAAGGATAAAATTAGACATGTAAACAGCAGATTCAAAAACAAATTAATGCAAAAGGACTTAAATTGTAAGAAAATGAATTTCTTAAATCTAGCAAACAAAAATAATAATAATTCTGAATATCATTTATTAATGCCTTTGTAGTTTTAAAACAGAAATATGCTAATTTTAAAATCATCACCCAAAAAAATGGTTTTAAAATATTTTATTTGCCACAAGAAAATTTTAAATAATTTTTCCAAATTAAATTATATTTTTATATTTTGTTTGCTTTTTCAACCAGTTTAAAAACATCTGCATAAATTTATTCAGTGGCTACAATCAAAATCCTATTATTTAAACTTTTCTTTGTAAATACTGTGATTTTTTTTAAACAGGGAAAAGTGAACAGAACGATTTTGTACACATTTTAATCTCAAAGAACTTAAAACAGCTGCATCTATGAGTACAAAGAAAAAAAAAACATTCCCTAAAGTATAAAACATTCAGAATCATTCCACGCCTTTCAAAAAAAATATATATAACAATTGTAAAACAACTGTATATTGTTGTAGTTGTTGTTGGCGTTGTTGCTGTTTAACATTTTGTTTTAGAAATTTTGTTAGAGGCACTTTTTGTTGTTGTATTTTATTTTAATATTTTATTTTTTTGGTGTTTTATTATTTGTACAGTTTTAACTACAGTTAAACTTTAAACTAAATGAAAAACTTTTTAACTTCCGATTATGTCTGGAAAAAAACCGTAAAGCAACATCAACAACAATACTGAAAAAAACAGCAACAGTACTACACAAAAACAACAGACTACACAAAATTTGTTAAAAGTATTCACAAATATTTGTGAACGTTGAAAAAAGCCAAGTTAAAAGAATTTCAAACAAGTCAGAGCAAACAACAGCAGCAGCAGCATTACCCAGACAGAAAAATAAACAAACGCTACAAAACAAATAAACACAGAGTGATTGTAGTAGTACAGGTGTACAAGGAAATATTTTTACATAGCTTTCCTCTCTAACTATATATGTATATGAATGTGTGGTTTCACATGTAAATATTTCTATATAATTTCATTTAAATTAACAGACTTGCTATTTCTGCTGAACTCCGTTCAACTTTAGGCTGCCAAATTAACATTGTAATTTAAAAATATATTGGAATTATATACTAAATTTATATTTCAAAACACACATTGTATCCCTGTTAAAAGTTGTATAATTTCCTTAATTGAATTAGAAATTTCTATTGATGAGGTAAAATGTGTAAATATTGGTTTTGTACAATGTAAATGTTTGTAAGTTTGTTTTAGAAATTTAGTTAACTAAACAAAGTTTTATTTGTATTGTACTAAAACGTGTGAGAAGAAATGTTTTAAGAAGGAAATATTAAGAAGTTATAACATAAAAAGAAAACTGAAAAACCAAAATGATTTAACAAAAAATGATGAATTTAGAAGCTATGATTAGCTCTATCTATCTATCTATCTATCTATCTATCTATCTATCTATCTATCTATCTATCTATCTATCTATCTATCTATCTATCTATCTATCTATCTATCTATCTATCTAT
>NC_060953.1:14789516-14791735 GCF_022045245.1 Lucilia cuprina | reverse complement strand
TGTTCTAGTTCTGTTCAAGTTCTGTTCTAGTTTTGTTCTAGTTCTGTTTTAGTTCTGTTTTATTTCTGTTCTAGTTCTGTTCTAGTTTTGTTCTAGTTCTGTTCTAGTTCTGTTCTAGTTCTGTTCTAGTTCTTCTCTAGTTCTGTTCTAGTTCTGTTCTAGTTCTATTATAGTTCTGTTCTATTACTATGTTTCCACTATATAAAAATCTATGTATTTAAATTTATACAATTCAGGATTGTAACAAAAATAAAAAATAACAAATGTTTCAAAGTGTTTGCAAACGTGACATATTTTAACAAAACAAAGTTTGAATTTAAAAATAGTTTCAATTTACATCTACATTCATGCATGTAAATCGGACAAGTGAAAATTACAATGGAAAATATTTTGTGGGAAGCAAAAAAATCAAAACTTACAAACTCTTGCAATACTAGAAGGCAGAGATTAATGTGACTAATATTATAATATTTCTTAACTTTTTAACAACAAATTACTCCTATTGGGTTAAACGACTACTTTCTGAAGATTAAATGAAGTATTAGTTCCCTAGATTTCTTAAAGAGCCTGTTTTGTCACTTCTAAAACTACTGGTACGTAACAGTCTAATGCTCATGAAAATATCAGGTGTGTTGAATAAGAATCTGCAATTCCATTTCGTAAAATAATGACAGGTATACTTGAACGTTTCTATGCACGAATATTTGTGTAAATTTCGGTCATAATAATAGGTGGGTGCATATTTTGCCAAGTTTGCAACATAATCAATTGGACAATTTCAAATTCCATTTTTGTATGTAGATGCCAACTTAATTGCATAATATTTATACATATGTATGTATGTATGTATAGGTATCAGTTGTTATTTTTGCAACTAACTACATTCGTACATAGATTTAACATTTTTGTATACATAATGTTGCATAACTTATACGTGTAAACTATGACCGTGTATGAATAACAAGTGGCTAAATGTAGTGAATATGTATGAACGGATGTATGGGAGGGTTGTTGCTGTTAAACGATGGGGAAAAATAGTTAAATGTTTTGTTTTCACCTTAAGACAATATTAAATCCCTACGAAAGAGTATTACTTTCATTGTTTTATATATTTTCGCAAAATTTTTTTATAGTATTGTTGCAAAAAGTTTTATAATGACCAAAAAATTTAATTATTAAAAATATTGTAGAATTGAAAAAAAACTAAATAAATACGAGACAGAAAATATGGAAAAATAGTATTTGAGAGTCTTAAAAAATATCAACAAAAGTTGGAAAACTACGGTACTTTTTACTTTTTTACTTCTTTAAAAAGAAATTTTGTTTCGAATAAAAATATTTTTTAAATTTATTTTTTTAGACTTCTTATATCTACATGCTATTCCTCTCTATTTTAAACATTTTTTAAATATCTAATACAAATTCAAAAACTGTTTTTCAAATATTACTTCCCAAATACATGTAGCAGTAATAAAGGCTAGAAAAAACTCTATTCATAGAATAACAAAACCAACTACCACATTGCTGCCAATCAGACATAGCAATTCAATAGAATTTTTTTTTATTTGCTCTTGCTACTATTTTCCCCAAATTCACCTGTCTTCACTAGGAAAATTTTTTCTAAAATGTAAAACAAGATTACACAAGAAAACACCACAGAAATAGTACTTATTCTGATTTGTACATTTGCACAAGAACAACTCAAATGTATAAATTATTTTTAAATTTAGGCAATTGGTAACAAAAAAATGAAACTTATAACCATCACCATTTGGCAGCAAGGAGTGAATGAACGTATAAAATGAATGTAAATAAGCATCTGGCAGAAAAGCAAAAAAAATCTTATTGACTTGCACGTTAGCGACCTGACTAAACGCCTTGACTTTTGTAAAGGTGGATGGGATTTTACTTGTGAAATAGTTGCCGTTCATTATTGTGAATAAAAGAAACATTTTAGAAAAATTCCTAACACGTCATGCCAATTCAACACAAATATTTTACAGTAAATATGGGGTGAATAAATAAATAGGGAGGCAGATCAATTTAACATTTAATTGACAGAAGAGAATTTTTTACACTTTATTTGAAATGCAAATACAATATTATACATACTTTTAACTGAACTAGAACTGAACTAGAACTGAACTAGAACTGAACTAGAACTGAACTAGAACTGAACTAGAACTGAACTAGAACTGAACTAGAACTGAACTAGAACT
>NC_060953.1:14788150-14789416 GCF_022045245.1 Lucilia cuprina | reverse complement strand
AGATTATCAAGGTTGTGGCAATTATCAAGGTTGTGTTTGTAGGTTTGTTTGGACTTTATAGACAGCCAATCCAATCGGCTCCGAATCACTTTTTGTGTCGATTTAGCTATGTCTGTCTGTCATACCTCCCGTTCGTCTGTCTGTGTGTGTGTGTGTGTCCATGTAAACCTTGTGCGCACGCTACAGGTGGCAATATTCAAGATTATGTTTGTATGTTTGTTTGGACTTTATAGACAGCCAAACCAATCAGAATCACTTTTTGGGTTGATTTAGCAATGTCCGTCTGTCCGTCTGTCCGTCCTCCCGTCCGTCTGTCTGTCTGTGTACATGTAAACACAACAATTCGTTTATCTTGGAAACTATTACAGTTAGAATCTTTAAAAATTTCCACGAGTAACTTAAACATCCATTCTACATATTTTACACCAAGAACATTAATATTCATCTGAACATTTTCTGTTTTGGCTCCACTTTGGAGGCCACTTGTATGGAGGCTATACGACAACGTGAACGAATATTACCCACTTTCAATGCCAAACAAGGAATAAGGAACATTTGTGTAAAATTTCGTGAAATAGGATATCTGAAATGTAAGCCCAGGAATTAACCAAATTTTCATTACTTGAGAATACAAATAATCGACAGAAATTTCCTGGCCTGAGAATACCAGTGAATTAAGTTAATAACAAAGAAAATTTGTATATAAAGTCACCGTATCTTCAACATCACACCCAAACAATAAAAAGTCATTGGAAAAGAATCATACACATTTTCTATAAAATGTTTTGAAAAACAATTTAATTATACAAGCTTTAAATGTCTCTGTTAATGTCACCATGACAATGGGTCTTAATTTCTAAAAATAATTTGTAAAAATAATTGAATTGAAATTTAAATGAATGCTATAGAAAAACATAAAATAGGAATAATCATTGAATTCGTTGTTGAGTGAAATTTAGTGTTTTTTCTATACGCATTTATTTATTTTAGAATTTAAATGACAAAATCACCAATTTATACGCTCAAATTGTTGTATATGTAAATTTTCTAAAATTTATGAAAATAACCTGCAGTTGGGGGTGACTGTTAGCCTTTGATTTAGTTCTGCTCTAGTTCTGCTCTAGTTCTGTTCTGTTCCAGTTCTAGTTCTGTTCTAGATCTGTTCTAGTTCTTTTCTAGTTCTTTTCTAGTTCTGTTCTAGTTCTGTTCTAGTTCTGTTCTAGTTCTGTTCTAGTTCTGTTCTAGTTCTGTTCTAGTTCTGTTCTA
>NC_060953.1:14786422-14788050 GCF_022045245.1 Lucilia cuprina | reverse complement strand
ACTAGAACAGAACTAGAACAGAACTAGAACAGAACTAGACCAGAACTAGAACAGAACTAGAACAGAACTAGAACAGAACTAGAACAGAACTAGAACATAACTAGAACATAACTAGAACAGAACTAGAACAGCACTAGAACAGAACTAGAACAGAACTAGAACAGAATATCTATTTACATTACTATTAAAGTATTAGTAGTTACGATAACAGTATTACAGACTATTACAGTTTGTTCTTTTAAAATCTGTTAGTCTGTAAAGCCGCTTCACAGCCATTGACATCGAAATGATACTTTTGGATTTACAAAAATATATGCGAAGTAGTCTTCTCATACTTGTGACACTATCTGCTGATGATGCTGATACATCATGATGATGAATTGTGGTTTAAATTTGTTGTTGTTCTTCGTTTATGCTGATACTTCATGATAATGAGTTGTTGTTTAAATTCGTTGTTGTAAATTGTTGTTGTAACTTAAATAAATACAGACTTGACAAACATTTTTCTCTTTGGCTAGTGGTGGTGGGTGTTTATTTATATAATAGTATAATGGTAAATACAGGCGGTTTAAATCTAATGAGGTTTAAGTAGGTACAAATACCTGAAAAGTGCAATTTAATCATAGATACTTTTGCATATGTCTTTGGTATTATAGCAGGCGTGGCTAGTTCATCGGATACCAAAAAAATCGTGCAGAGTACAGGAAAACGAATTTAGTTTCTAAAAATCAGCTTAAGTTGATAAAGCGTTAGATGATTGCAAATTAAGGAATATTTTGTTTAAATTGTATGAATATTACTTTTAGCATGACTCTATTGACATTTAGGGTACAAAAACTGAACACAACATATAAAATATGTTCCATGTTCATTTTGTTAACTATTCATCTTGTCACCTGCACACAATGATATTTATACATATATTCTAAACCTGCATTCACCTCTGGTATGGTACTTTAGAATGGAATTCATTATAATTTTAATTTGCATTAAATTGTATTTCAATTTTTGGATCTTTAACAAAAACAAACATCTGCATTTTGTTCACAGTCGCATAAATAGTTGTACTACATGAATATAAAATTATATGGAACAATTTTTTTTTACTTAATCACGTTTTATGTTAAACAACTGGAAAATTGTTGTCGTTTTTGCGTAAATTTTTGTATAAATCAAAATAAATTAAAAACAATAAATTATCAGTTTACATACAATCACATCTCTATATACACTTACAAAATCATTCATTCATATTTACATTTAAATTTACATATAAATTCAGATCAAAAATTTTAGAGGGATTCTGCAGTTGTTCACGGAGTCAAAGCTTTTGTCATTAAATATATTTATTTTTTAACAATATCCAAAAAATCAAGAACTAGAATAAAACTAGAACAGAACTACAAAAAAAGAACTAGAACAGAACTAGAACAGAACTGGAACAGAACTACAAAAAAAGAACTAGAACAGAACTAGAACAGAAATGGAACAGAACTGGAACAGAAGTAGAACAGAACTACAACAAAACTAGAACAGAACTAGAACAGACCTAGAACAGAACTAGAACAGAACTAGAACAGAACTAGAACAGAACTAGAACAGAACTAGAACAGAACTAGAACAGAACT
>NC_060953.1:14782171-14786322 GCF_022045245.1 Lucilia cuprina | reverse complement strand
AGACTATAGACTAGACTATAGACTAGACTATAGACTAGACTATAGACTAGACTATAGACTAGACTATAGACTAGACTATAGACGAGACTATAGACTAGACTATAGACGGGACTATAGACTACACTATAGACTAGACTATAGAGTAGACAATAGAGTAGACAATAGGGTAGACAATAGACTAGACTATAGAATAGACTGCAGAACCTGTTATATCGAAAAATATATCGCTTACTTTTTATCGTACTATCCGGCCTTAGATGAATATGCGTAGGTTCAGCGTTCCTGTGAAATATACCTTTGGTATTTGCTAATTGTATATTACGTTTATACAATTTGTTTTATACTTTCAAAATATTCTTGTAATTCATTAAAAATCAATTTAGTTACGTCAGTCCAATTGGGGTTATTAACCTTCACAGGAGGCTGTTATGTGAATATTAAATATAAACAAATACTTATACATAAGTATGTATGTCTTTTTTATATCTAAATATTATATTTTTGTATTTAAAAACATTGGCATTTAATATTAAAACTACGATTAAACATATTTTAGTAGATAAAAATTCGAACACAAATGCAATTATGTTAACATATTAAATTACTCAAACACTCGTTGTCGTTTATCGTCAAAGATATTTTCTTAATATACTTACATACCCTTAGGTCATTTAAAAATTGTAATAAGTATACTTATATGTACATATGTATATCCTTAATATAATGCGCCATAGTGCAGTGTGTAAGTTTTATTTTCTGTTTTGTTTGTCAATTTTTTTTTAAGATTTAACTTAATATACGTTTTACTTATTGCTGATGGTTGTGTTTACACATATGAAAAGATAACTATTGCAAAACAAAAAAATAAGTAGCTTTATAATAACCAGCTTGAAAAAAAATAGTTGAGGAGAATGAAATGTTATAGGCGAATTTGAAATACACTTCTAAAAGTTTGCCACACTGAAGACCTAAAAGCCATTTACTTTCGGTTTAAAAATAATCTTTAAAATCGAAAGAAAACGCACTACTTTAAGAAACTTCTGCGCAGCTCTTTAATAGCCTCTGGGATTTGTCTTTAAAATTTTAACTCCTTACTACTTGGTTACGCTTATGTCAAAGTGTAACAACATAAATTTTTTCGACTTTACCAATTAAAAACAATTCACATGGCGTATACGTAATAATTAATTGTTAAAGATGTTTATTAAACATACGTATATGATGTTATGTATACTTGTGATGAAAAATGGATTTATTACGATATCATAAAGCGTAAAATATTTAAGGTCAAACTGTATATTATTCTTTTATTTATGTGTAATTAGTTGGTTATATAATAATGCAATTTCACTTTCAATTAATTTCTTGAGAATGAGTTTAGAAGTAGTGAGTTTTGATTCAAATAAAAACAGGTAAGAAATTATAGTCGGGAGAGGCTGACCATATTATACCCCCCTACACCTGTTACAACATGTGATATAGTTTTTATAATAAAACATTTAAGTTGAATTGTACCTTGCTTCATACAAACTTAAGCCATTTACTGTTGATAAAAATTGTGGACATTTGAGTCAAATTTTGAAGGGGCTCGGGTCCAATGAGGTTCTATTATTATAAAGTTCATGATAATACAAGGCTAGTATAGAACTTGGTTTTTCAGCTTTTTGTCGAGATGCGAGTATATTAAACATAATTATGAACTCAAAACACCTACTCGGCGGGTTCAGTTCTATGGAGCAAGATGAAATAATGGACCGATCTTAACCATTTTCAATGGGCTTCGTAAACGGTCTTATATGACCATGTACCAAATATCATTAAATTATCTTCAAAATTACGACCTGTATTTTGATTAAAAGGTTTACTTGGACGAACAGACAGACAGACGGACAGACAGACAGATGAACGGTCAGACGGACGTAGCTAAATTGACTCAGAAAATGATTCTGAGCCGAATGTTATATTTAAGGTGGGTCTAGGACCAATATTATTGTGCTTTACAAATATCAGCACAAACCCAATTAATCATCACCTCAACGAAGGAGTTATTTCGTTGGGAGTTATTTCATGACGGCGAAATTTTCAACAATATCTTCATGCTGGCTTTAAAAGTATAGCGATGAAATTATGCATCAGTAAGTTTCTTATGAGTAAAAATATCTAAATCGAATTAAATTAGGATAGGACCATAATTGATACTGACCCTCATAGAACGTTCCTTTAAAGAAATGACCTAACGTCCATTACTTGTTTAGAAATACGAACTGAGTGCTGAAACTCAGCATAAGTCAGTCAGTAGTTAGTAAGTTATTTAGTTAGTTAGTTATTTCGTTCGTTGAATGGTTTGTTGGTTGTTCATCAGTTTTTAGTGTTCTAGGCTGATTGATGACTGGAGATTGTGGGTTCGATTGTTAAGGTCCGTTTTCGCTTTTCGGATTAAAGGTATAAAAGTCCTCCTTTCAAATGAACAAACTCTTTGTTACACTCATGTAGGGTATTCAACCAAATATAACATTTCACAACATCTCCACACATGCACTTAGATTTTTTATATATCACATACATATTTTTTACTTGTCTGTCATGATCTGGTTGGGATTTAGTCGAAAACTGTTTCTTTTTTTTTTCTCGATTTTTTTTCTTTATAGTGAGCTCTTGCAACATAAAGACACTAAAAGAAAATCAAATAAATCTCTCACTGCCAAGATAAATGTTTTCATAAGACTAAAAGAAATGTCAGTTAAAAGAGAAAAAAACTGCTGTTGGTTGCTACCAAAAATAAAAAAAACTTATAAAAAACAAAAGTCTAGTTAAAAAACACTACTAGGAAAAATTTCATAAAAATAAATTTGTTAAAACCGGGTTTATGAATAGAAAAGATTTATTATAAAATATACAATATAAAAAGCTGAAAATAAACAAATGTTAAAAAAAAATAAATTCATTAAATTTAGTAAATATAAATTGTCATATTTAATAAATGTTTACAATTTTTTTTTAAATTAGCTAAATTCAAAAATATTATAAACATAGTTGACTTTTAATAAATAATTAAAATATTGTTGTTGTTCATTTAATATTATAAATTATTTTTCTAAATACATTAGCCACAAAAAATATTGTGTAATATTGTAAATAAAAATTTGTGTTCTATTCAATTTGCCTTAAAAATAAATATTTATTACATTTTTATCACTTTGAATTTTCAAAAAAAAAAAAAAAACAATAATATATAAATTGATATTTTATCCAACCCGTTGACATAAATATTCAATATGTGGTCTTTTTAAATTTAGTTTTATAGTGTTAAAATAAAATTGAGAATTTTTTTGTTAAAAATTAAACATCACAAAAAAACCCTCAATGATAATCGAAAAACTTTTAAACTTTTTTTTTTGCCATCTCGCATCAATCACAGCTGTCGTCTAAAAGTGATGAATGCTGAGGATGAATAGAAAAAAAAGTGAATATTTTCAATGAATTGCAATTTATCAATTTAACAAATTATTAAATAATATTAATTGATTTCAGTTTAATGAAAGTAAGCAAATTAAAAATGATATACTCATATTGACGGAAATTGGTTTATAGAGCTCTTATGTGTAATGGAAATTTACTTTTTGGCATAAAGTCAATAGGTTTTTATTAAACTTTTTTGTGAAAAAGCATACCAAAGCTTATAAAGTAGTTTATCAAACTACTCACTTTAAAATATGTTCAGAATACTATATATAAAATCTCCAAAGGACTTATCTTTCTTCACAAACTGCCAAAGCAAATTAATATTTTAATTTACTTTGAAAATCTTATATACCTGTAGAATTTTTGCAAAATTTAACTTTATCCAATATTGTTTTAAAATGACATTGAAAGTTTAATAATAAACTTTTAGTTTATTTGAAAACTTTGTCCTTAAAAATATTTATGCAAGTTTACACACAAAAATTTACATACAAGTCTAATATTTAAATCAATTCCAATTGGGTAAAAAAGTAAATGAAAATTTATTTTTAAATTTCGTTACTGAAACTATTTGTACAAAATTTAGTTTAGTTCTAGTTCAGTTCTAGTTCAGTTCTAGTTCAGTTCTAGTTCAGTTCTAGTTCAGTTCTAGTTCAGTTCTAGTTCAGTTCTAGTTCAGTTCTAGTTCA
>NC_060953.1:14771090-14782071 GCF_022045245.1 Lucilia cuprina | reverse complement strand
GCTACTAGAGCTCCAGTGATATTTTCCCATTCGGGCGCTAGACAATTGTGCAATTCAACACGTAATGTGCCGGATGATATATTAAGATTAGTGGCCGAAAATGGTGGACTCATAATGATTTCTTTCGATTCTGAAGATGTGACATGTGGCCGCCAGTCTAGACTTAAAGATGTGGTGGAACATATTAAGTATATAAGAGCTATAGCAGGTATACAACATATAGGTTTAGGAGCTGGTTATGATAGCATAGAACTGCCACCCATTGGTCTAGAAGATGTCTCCAAATATCCTGATCTTTTGGCCACTCTTCTAGAAGATCCCAACTGGAGTGAGGAAGACATAGCCATGTTGGCGGGTAAAAATTTCTTACGCATTATGGAAACGGTCGAGAATGTAAGAGAATTTTGGAAACGTGCTGCCATTACACCCATTGAACAGACTGAACCACAGCCAAAAACACAATGCACCTATATGGCATCGTGACCACAGGCACAGGCCATTGTACGAAAGACACGACAAGTGTCTACCACAACCTGGCAGTACAATGAAACAGAAAATCAATTGTTACAGACAGACAAAACGCAACTCGTAGAGACATTGCAGCAGGAAATCAATAATCAAACGAAAAAATCAACATTGTTGGGTGCAGCTGGGGGAGAGACAGGTGGCGGAGTTGGTCAACAAATAGAAATAATGAAATTTAATTTCTAGTTAGGTACTTTAAACATCTATACACAGTGTGTGCAAATAGTATTTAGTACTTCGTACAAAACTAAGTAAGTAACTGGTTAGTTAGGCGCACAGTAAATCAAATAGTTACAGTTTAGGTATTTGAGCACTAACAGGCAGGCAGTTGTAAAGTTAACCGGCAGTTTAAGGTAGCTAAAACGGAAAACAATTCAAACTCTTCGTGTTAGATTTTAGAAATAGAGATTATACATCCATCCCTTAAACTACTGGGTAACTATATTCATTGCCTCTCTGGCTATGTGCTGTTAAATGTTTTATGAAGTACTTTTACACTGTAATGTTCAATTGTATTTGTATGACTAAAAAAAAGAATAGAAAAACTGGTATGCAACACAGCAACAAAAAAATATTTATGTAGTTAAAGGAAACAAAAAAACAAAGTTGGTTTGAAATCAAAACTTTTTAGCAAAAATTATATTGCTCTATATTTTTTTGGTTAGATTTAATTTAAAAGTTTTTCAAAAACTGTGATTGAATCTTTACTTTATTGGTTGTTAATATACATTTTTTAAAAAGTTTATTTATTTGAAAATAATGCATTATGGTTCATCATATAAACCTCTGTTAATTTTCGAAAGTTCTCTTACAAAAGATTTTTCTTGAGCGTCTCTCATTCTGCTTGGTTTCCCTTGAAAATTTCAAATCTGTATCACCCAAATTTGGAACCGCTAACCTTAGCTTAGGTTGATAGGATGATGTGTCATCAAATCCGAAGAAAAACACCTAGGCCACTATCGATCCTGTTGTGCGCTCCTTTTCATGACAAAAAAACTCAATTCAGAAACTCAATTTCCAGCACGTTATTCCTAAGATCATTCCAATCAGTATTAGTCAGGAATGTTATTTCCGGAATGACATCACTTGGATCTAACTTCGACAAATGTCTGACAGTGGCAGAGAAAGTTCTCCAGACATTCGTCTAAATCCGTACGGCCAATTTTGTATAGATGTGCTCGTAATCCTGTGTATCCACTCAGAATAAGTAACAACATATTAACTTCAGACTTGTTAATATTGAGGAGATTTCTCATCTTATTCTCATCAGGGTCACACCATAGGATCTTTGTGGCCCTACCATTTAAAGCTGTTACATTCGTTTTTTTGTTGCCGGGGTTTCTGGGTCTTCAATGCAGAACCCCATACTCACTTTATCCCCCAACTTGAACCATCCATTTAACAACAGATTTCTCCTGGTATTTGCTGTAGTTTTCCGCTTGACCAACACATTCTATCTGGTATCAGCGTTTTAAAGTTTTCCACATATTCTGTGTCTAGTATGCGATCAGGCACGTCCGATAATTAAGTATAACTTTCCAATGTGTCCAGTATATATTGATGACATATCCTATAACCACTTTTAGCCAATTCGCCTAAATATGTTTCAATGGGTGGAATATCTAGCAACGTTTCCAGAGCACTGGTTGAAGTAGTATACATGGCATCACTTATACCCAAGCAGTATGTACGCTGAACTCCCTGTAGAAGTTTGACATTACACATTCTGTCGAAAGCAGTCCACCAGATTATTGAAACAAAGGCAAGAATTGGTAGGTAGGACTAAGATCCCATTTCACCCCTATAATTCTCCTACATATCGTCCTGAACTGATGTGCCGTGTTGATCCTATCTGTGTGTCATGTCTCCATTTTAATTTCCGGTCGAGGATTACACCTTTCTTGTTCAGGAAGCAAGGTTCAGAATACGTAGAAATTTGTGTATTTCTTATGATAATACAAATTTCCGCCGAAAATATGAAAATACAAATTTTGCCGGATTTAAATTAAGCCTCGGTTGATGGCTCCATACATACAAATATATGGTGCATTTTTATCAAAACTAATCACTCTTTATGTTGGTCATTAGTATTACGATTCATATAAAGCTGTTTCATAGACTACTATATATAAAGTCATATTGATATTGTCAAATGAGTTCGAAATAAGTACGGATGTATTACATGATCCTAGTTTTCTCCTACTTAATCTCTTCTCTCAAATGTCGATCCCTATTTGCTATCTTGCAAATATATTAGAATGAAAAACAATAATCCGCTAAAGAGTCTCGGTTTTTTAAATGATGTAACAAAATTTTTTGATCTTCTCATTTTACTCGGATTACTCGACTACTTATAAGAGAGACCAAGGCAATTGTGAGTGGCATTATTGTTTCACTAGAGAACTGTCCTGTTTCAAACATAAAGAATACGTCCATATATTGTCTTTTGAACAGCGGATCGTTCATTATATTATAGGGGAAATAGGCCGAGCATATGTATGTGTGTATCTATATTAGTATGTATGTGAAATAAAATATAACATTTTCTCTGTTTACAAACACTACTTTCTCTTCTCTCCCTCCCATAACAAGACTTAACGGTTTAAAATTAGGTCAGTTTTACAGCGATGTTCATCAATAGTTCTTTTTTTGAAATCACTTGTCATTACCAGAAATTTTCATTTTACAACAACACAATAGTGTCTTTAACATCATGTAAGTTCAGAGACCAAAGTATACAATTCTAAAAGATTAAGAATTTCTGCATTACAACTGGGTTTCGAGTAGTTTGAAAACATAACATTTTTGTTCTGCTATATGACAATGTACTTTGCGTACATTACATTTTTGAAAATCTGCAGTAATTGTTGAGAAATCAACCATTGAATTTAAGGTAAGGACATACATTGTTAAATCGAATCAGAAAATGATCTTGAATCTATTAAAACATTCACTGCTAGTTGTAGATTCAATATTTGTTTTCCTTAAAATCAATATATACATGGCTTAATACCCTCTTCCTTATAGTGGCATGGGGTATAAACGCCATTGTTATACCGAAAACGGTGAATTTTCAAGCTTTAGGTGAAGATATCTTGTAGAAAAAAGAAGAAAGATTTTATTTTGAAGCTGGCGGAATATTTTTTCGGATGGCATTCAACATTTCATAGGTGAAGTTGTCTTGGCGCTATTTTAACGTGTCATAAAGGACCAAAAATCACGTTTATCAAACACAATATCTCAAATACCAGTTGTGTTCTATAAAGATCTTTAGCGTAGCTCTAGTCCTGATAATCTTGGTCTCAGGGTTTTGCACTCCACTTTAATTGACTTTCCATTAGGACGGTTATTCATTTTTAAATCTCTAATCATAACGTAAGTATGTATTTTTTCATATCAAGTGTTTTTGGTCATTAGGAGCAACAACATTATTTTGGGCTGTTTGCCAATCGGCTCAGAATCATTTTCTGTGTAGATTTAGCTATGTCCGTCCTTCCGTTCCTCCGTCCGTCTGCCTGTCTGTCCGTTCATGCAAACCTTGTTATCAACATACAGGAAGCAATTTTAAATATAATTCAATGAAATTTTATAGATGATCTTTTATTGTCCCAGGGACAAAATGGTAAAGATCAGTCTATTATTTCACCCAGCCTCCATACAACTAAACCCGTCGAATAGAGCTTTTAAGTTCAAAATTTTGTTCAATATACTCGTATCTTGACAAAAAGCTGCAAAACCAAGTTCTATTCTAGCCTTGATGACCCTCACGAACTCTATAATTATAGGGTCTCATTTGACCCTAGCCCCTTTAAAATTTGACTTAAATGTCCACAGTTTTTCAACAATAAATGGCTTAAGTATATCTGAGGCAAGGTATAATTCAACATAAATGTTTTATTATGAAAACTTAATAACATTTTCTGGACTCATTAGAAATCGTGAGATGCCGGAGAATTCCGTAAGTTTAGGGTTTCTGTTGTATTTCTAAACTTCTCAGAAATATTTTAATGATTGAATTTTTTAATATTTTCCCTTAAAATACTTTTTATCGTATTTTTAGTCAATTAAAATGTCTCGTTAATTAATAAACGTTTAAACGCTAATTAACTATATTTCTAATTTTTTACTCTATTCTTAAAACCATTTTGCATTTATTCATTTAGAAAAAAAACGCATTAATTTACTAAATTCATCGTAAAAACCGCAAATGTATGATTTCAAAGTTTATTTCCAGTAAATAATAAATTATCCATTTAAATGATTTTTGCACAACAAATTAAATATGTACAATTTTTTTTTTTTACACAAAACTAAACATTTAGTAGAATTTTTTGTTATAAATTTAATTTTAAATAAACTTAATTTTCTTGTTATTTATTTAAAAAATATATTTAAACGAAAAACAAACACTTATTATACACATACTCATACACTATATAATGGTATTTGTGAAAAGTTATTATAAAGGTATAAAAGAAAACAAACAAAATTATTGAGAAAAGCAAATAAAAAAAAATAAATAAAAGAATGTGTGAAAATTTTTAATGAACCTTAAAGTATTTTGTTCTTTTTTATTAAAAAAGTTTTAATTAAAAGGTAAGTGGCAAATAGAGAAATTAAAAGTTGAAAAAATATTTGCTCCATGACAACAACTTAGTACATAATTATTTAACAAACGACATAGTTTTCAAAGACTACTTCATATCATTAGAATTACATATAAATATTCTCAGAAGGTCTTACTGATAATGTCGCATATAAATACCTTCTAATTCTTAAGTAATTTAGCCTTCAAGAGCTGCTGAAGCACAAAAGCGTAGAATGCCTTGACGCGTAGAATGCTTAAAGTAGATCTACTTTCTACTTTTATAAGCGTCACAGATATTGTTTTTTTTTTTTTTTTTTTTTTTTTTTGGGGGGGGGGGTTTAATTAGGATGGCGGTGTATTAAGCACTCATATTGCTAGGTTATCATATAGGAAGTTGGAGCATCCGGACTTAATTTCATCAAAAGTATAAATGGTCTCCACCAGAAAAAAGTTTTAGAGTTTTAATGGTCTCCACCAATATATAATTGAGTTTAAATGGTCTCCACCAGGTTATATCGTGAGTATTTTATGGTCTCCACCAGTTAAACATAACCTCACTCTGAGGTAAAACGAAAGCACGCGTTTAATGAAGACAACGCATAACTTAGAACAGTTATACGAAGTAGTGCATTAAATTAGTGCGGGGTGAGGAGTAATTCTGTCGAAAGCCCAGCAACAAGCACAAGCCTGACCGTCCTTAAGAAATAAAAACGATGACGTGAGAGTTGTTCCCCAACTTAGAACGTAGAACGTAGAAGACCTCCTGCTTTAAAGCTGGAATAACTTGAAAATTAATGTATAAAGCAAAGCCTAATCGATTTCCAATGCTTTATCGACTTCCACTCAAAGTAAGGTGAAGGGTATACAAAGGAATTAACACGGATATTTTTTTCGTCAATTGAATCATCATTAAAGTGATTCCATCTAACCAATGCTAATAAGAGTTATCACATCCCCTCCAAAATTATTGGAAAATGAAAATGAGAATGAAAGGTGGAACTAAAAAATTTAGAATATAGTCTACGAGAAAGTGATTGAAAAAAGCAGAATTAAACAAAAGTGAATAGTAACATTGTTGGAATGATAAGAGTCAATGTAAACTATGTACACACTCAATTTTTCAAATTTAAAGTGAATGAACTTCTGACATATCAGATATACCACAGAAATGTGACGATGTGTAAAGCAACTGATTGTTTTCTCGTCATCCACGTTTTGGCAGCTTCTGCAGAAGTCGTTATGTGGAAAAACCCATACACCTTCCAAACTTAGAATGACCAGTGATAACTGATAAATAAACGCTTAGATGCGTTCTGCTGAGACTTATTGAATAGGCCGTGCTGTGAAGATCCATGCGACGCCACATTATCCTCTCAATCGAGCAATTATATTCATGAGACCAGTGGATTTGAGCCAAACTAAAGTATGTTTTCGATTTATTTCCTTACACCGCAGAACTATTCTATGTCCAAAATGGACATACTCGTTCCAACTTTCATCAAGATATCAGCAATTTTGTTTCAGGGGATAAATCGGACTTGTTCTTACTGAGGCGACTTCTACTTCTTCTTTCGATTAGGTTACCCCAAAAAAATGTTTGTGATACTACCTATATACTAGAAGTAGCTATAGTTCCATTATTCCTTCAGAGTAACTGGTATTCTTTTTATTACTTTCTACTTGACTCGAAATTCTTGAAGTTCAATGCCCTTAATAATAATTTTCCCAATCCAAGTTACCAATATGATACTAAGAATACCACAAGAAGCTTTCTAACAGTGTACTACAGTTATAGACTTAACATTTTCTTCAGATAATGCTATTCTTTGAATAGCGTATCCAAATTAGATTTACTTTCATTGGGATATATACCAATGAAATACATCCACTAGGAGACACAAAAGCTTTCATCGTGATTACCTTTCAGAAGAAAATAAAATAAACGGAAAGTAGATTGGAAAGAAATTCTAATTCACTCACCTGACAAAACTCTTTCCGGCATACGGGACACCGGTGTCCCAAGATTTTTAAAATTTTTTTTCGATATGGATCGTAATTTTATAGAGCTACAGTGAAAGGTTATTTCTAAAAAAATAAGTTAGTTTTTAGAATTTGATGTCCTTGTTGTGCCATCCTTCTCATAATCCTATTCTTCCCTAGTGCACATATATTTATTTATTTTGCTATCGAATATAGATCTAACTTTCCAGGAAATCCTGGACTCTAAATGTAAATAACGATTCAGGCGCCTTCACAACCGATGTATTATACGGTGTGGTATTCAGGCTGCAAAAGACGCACAATTGTGTCCTATTGGTCCCTTTGTGATACCTTTATTATTTTGCTATCGAATATAGATCTAACTCTCCAGGAAATCCTGGACTCTGAATGCAAATAACGAGTCGTAAGGCGCTTTCACAATCGTCGTATAATATGGTATGGTATTCAGGCTTGGATCCCGTTGGTCCCTTTGTGAAACCTGTAAAGAAATGAAAAGCAAAGAGACAGACAGAAAGGGGAAATAAGTTTTAGTGTTAAATGGGAAGAGAGATAAGGAGAACAGTTTAGACTCTGAGAGAGACTTAAACTTATGACAAGCTTGTTGTGCATTACTAATGGGAAGGATATCAATATTGCTCCTTAGATGAAGGTGTAATATGTTTACCCATATTAATGCCAGCCTATTTTCAACATTCAGTAATTGTATTGACTTTCGTCTGAAATGGAAGACAATACTATTATTTTTAAACCCACCATCAAAAAAGGCGGGGGTATATTGATTTTGTCATTCCGTTTGTAACACATCAAAATATTGGTCATATACCCATAAAATTATATATATTATGGGTCCTTATTAAATTACAAGACTATCTAACCATGTCTGTCTGTCTGTCTGTCTCAGGTGGCAATTTTTGCACATTGGCTATGACCGGTACCATGCGCAAGTACTTTGCTGGAGTACTCGAGCTATCTAATCTCTTGCCGAAGTAGTCACGTTGTAAGACAACCACACTACTATGGCTCTGTTGATTCGGCAACAGCACCTAGAGACGTAACCGGTGGACCGAAGCACGATCCATCAATAAGCCGTAGACATCGTTCTTACTTACAGTGACACGCTGTGGTAAGTCTGATATGAACAGAGTATACTCTGAACATATCTGGACAAGGAAGGAAAATTAATCGGTAGCACTTGTATATGATACCTTTCATCCATCATCATTCAACCCAGCACACATCTCATTTATTCGACACATTCATAGAGAAAAACATACGACACACTCATTTAGGTATACGGGTGGGGTAAGGCCCGCATACCTCTATATTCATTCCGTACTGACCAGCCAGGACATAGTCCTGCGGGCAACTGGCCACCCGTAGTACCAGATTATGCGCTCTGGTCAGACCTCTGGCAATCTATGCAAGGACTAAGCCAAGCAGTAGACTGAGACACCAATTTTTAAATCCCGGTCAAATTGGAGGTATTGGGCCCTCTTTATACCCCGGGATTGCAATAACACCAAGGCGGAGGTCTTCGCCAAGGTAACATGCCCCTGGGGGGAGGAGGAGCTTGACAGTTGAAATTTCGCATAAATATTCTCTATTGCTAAGGTTTGTTTGGTATTGAAAATGGGCAATATCGGTCCAATTTTTCGGATAGCCTCCATACAAGTGGACCTCCAAAAAACAGGATCGGTTCATAATTGACCCTACCTCCCATGTAAGGTCCCCTTCGGAAAATGACTATAGAGCTCATAAATAAATTAATGGCTTAAAAATAAAAATAAAGCAATGAAATTCGATACACATAAGTTTCATGAGAGTCAAAATCTCTTTACTAAATTTTATAATGATCGGTTTAAAATTTACCCTAACCCTCATATAAGGTCCCCTTAATAATGAATTTAATGTTCATTACTGACTTAAAAATATCAATATATAAATAAAATACAACACACATAAGTTGCATGTGAGCCAAAAGATATCTGTCAAATTTTATGTGGATCCTACTTACCCCTCAAATAAGATGCCCTTCAGAAAATGAATTTAATACTCATTACTGACCTCAACATTCGAGTATAGCGATGAAATTCGGTAGAAATAAGTTTCTTATGAACCAAACCCAGTCTGCCAAAATTGTTTAGGAGCGGCCTAAAAATGACTCTACCCCCCATATAAGGTCCCCTTCTAAAATTGACTTTAACTCTAATTACTGATGTTAGTAATTCACCCGATGAAATTTTACATCAACAAGTTCTATACAAAACGAAATCTTTGCACAAAATTTCATGAGTATCGGTTCATAATTGATTGGTTCATATCGGTTCTCTTCAGAAAATGACTCATACGCTCACGGTTTAAAAATATACCAAAAATATTTTGTTTTAAAAAATTAATATTTTGTTATTTCAAAAGAGCTCGGTCCATTATTGGCTTAAGTCATATTCCAAATATCACCCTGATGTTTAAAGGTGAGGATTCCTTTTACGGTAAATTTGATGGTGGGTATATGAGATTTAGCACAGCAGAATTTAACACTCTCACTTGCTTAACTTTACTTTTAAATTCAACCAATATAAGCATTATAAAAATACTTACGATTACAAATAAAATTCCGATTACTTATATTAAAAAATTCCTTTAAATATATACATTCTCATTTAACAGAAAAACAAATTCATTAACAATAAAATTAAAAATATCAAACAACACGTATTTATTTAGTATAAATATGTTAATAATTATATGTGACTAAAAGCTATGCTTGTGTATTAAATAAAATAAATATTGTTGATTATGGAAAAATATGATTGATATCCTACAAATCCATAAATTAAAAATTATTGCCTGTTATCAATACAATTTGCACGTGGCTTAAATCCTTCAGCAAATACAAAAACCATAAATAATCTACCACATATTGAAGTACGTGCAAAAGTTTCCGGAACAATTGTAAATACTTAACTATATGTAAACCACATGGAAAAAGGTAAAAAAATTAACGAATAATAAACGCTACGCTAAATCGTAAGCGGCTTAAAAAACACTTTATTAAATTCTATATTTTGTGGCATGATTTTCCGTATTTATTGAAATTATTGATTTAAATAGACATGTTATACCAATATATCGTCATCTGAAACGCAAATGGCCCTAATTAAAAAAAAAATTAACATCTATTTTATTGTTGGTTCTAATATATTAATATTCCGACCAAATTATTGACAGAAAACTAAACGTAAAACCTCCAATTTATTCATTTGTTAATGCTATCGTCAACTATTATAAAAACTGACAGGTTTCACTATTAAACAATATGTTCATTTCTTACAAATAAAACGCGTTGATAGAAACAAAATTTTTAATTTAAATAGTTTATAGCTTCTTCGGTAAAATTTAAAAATTGTTAGATAAGGCCATTTGCATTTCAGGTGAAGATATGTTATTTCATATAAATATGTATGTTAAAATTTATTGACGTTTAAATGTTTAAGGTGGTGGATGGAAACACGTACAACGTAGTCGTGTTTTGAACATATGTGATAATATCTGCACGTCTAAAACCTTTTAAGATCAATATTATCTAGTGGTTGTAGCAATACATTGAACTTCAAAAACTTTAGACTAGACTATAAAATAAACCATAGACTATACTACATACTATGTAAAAGATTAGACTATAAACTATACTATAGTCTATACTATAGAAAATACTATGGACTAGGCTAGAGAATATACTATAGAAAAGACTATATACTTGACTATAGACTAGACTACAGACTAGACTATATACTAGACTATATACTAGACTATAGACTAGACTATAGACTAGACTATAGACTAGACTATAGACTAGACTATAGACTA
>NC_060953.1:14764032-14770990 GCF_022045245.1 Lucilia cuprina | reverse complement strand
TAGTTCAGTTCTAGTTCAGTTCTAGTTCAGTTCTAGTTCAGTACTAGTTCAGTTCTAGTTCAGTTCTAGTTCAGTTCTAGTTCATTTCTAGTTCAGTTCTAGTTCAGTCCTAGTTCAGTTTTATTTCAGTTCTAGTTCAGTTCAAGTTCAGTTCTTATTCAGCTCAGTTCACCTCAACGTATACTTAATATCTAATAAAACAATAATAAGTATACGTCACGCTGTTCAAATAGTTTTAAATAATATACATATATTTTGGGGAAAATATTGTTTATTTTATAGTAAAAGTTTAAACCTTTTTTAATCAATTTATTTTTTTATTTCTACTTCCTAAACATTCCAACTACAAATACATATTGCTTGTTGCAGGTTAAAAAGAATTTTAAATTCATAAAAAATTTTATTTTATGAGTTTGGTTTTTTCTATACATGTTTATTCTAACATTGCCAACAGAAAAAAATTTTATAAAAAGTTGGTCATAATTTCATCAAAGTTTTTAAAATAGACTTACATGCATGTGTTTAATTTATTAGGGTCGCTTTTATTGTTTAGGTTTATGTTTAACATTATTAAACATAAATTAATGTAGTGCTGTAAGATATATACTTAAAACTACCAAATGCTTATAATTTTTGAAGTTTTCTTAGTGTTTTGAAGGTTTAAAATTTTGAAAACATTTTCGGGCTTACACTAATGTATGAATACAAATTTTATTATTATTTCTCTAACACATATTCATATGAATACAAAAATGATTTTTTTGAGTTAAATTGAATATTTTACAACTTTTTTTTCGAACATCGTTAGCAACATAAAAATTCAAATCTAATTCCAAGTAGATAAACGTAAATGTTATAAAATATATATTAGCTTAAGGCCAGTAAAATAATATTACTTACATTTGAAATAAAAATAAGAATTTTTTAATAAAAGTCAGTTGAGGTCGATATAGTAATAAAAATATATATTTTTTAAAGGTGTTAATGAAATACATTTACCTTAATTTATATCCTTTGAAATTTGAGTTTAAAATATTTGTTTAATTAGTCGTTTTTAATCAAGATAAATACTTGTTTCTTTTTAGAAAAATTTATATTTTTAATTTTTTTGTTAACTTATTTACTAGGATGTTTCATGTGTAAAAGATCTGTTCTCTATCCGGTATTTCGCTGAGGTTTTCATGAACTAGTTCACTTTTTGCATAATTATCAATCAATATCTATTTTCTTTTTGGGACGAAAAATGAAGTCAATTGAAAATGTTTTTTTTATAATTATATATAAAATGTTTACCAACATTTTAAATTGACTCTTTGTAACATTAACTATTACAAAAAAAAAAAAATAATAATTTCAATGACAAATGTAAAAGTATTTCAGATAAAAATGTGCTCACGTTCAAATTTTAATGTTTTTAAATGTTCATGTGTATAAAGGGTGTCGCAAAATGTACGTTAATTTCTAATTAAAATATCTTTTTTTTTAAGTTTGAGTCCTATTTAGTTCTGTTCGTCAATTCATCTTTATGTATATGTGTCGAAAACACGAAGAGCTAGAGGTCTGATATTTTCAACAACATATTAAGGAGTGAGATCGAAAAATTCTTAACATACATATATGTTTATAAAAAAGAAACCACTAAACTTTCAGCTTTATTTTTTTATTTGATTCAAATTATTATTACAATTTACAAAAAAAAAATATTTTTATAGTTTTAATCACTAGTGATGAAATTTTGAACCCTTTTCGGAAACCCTTCCATTAACGTTTTTATAGTGCTTTCTGTCACTTTGCTCGAACATGTAGTCCATCTCCGTTTAAAATCTACCACACTTTTGGACACCTTTTTTGTACTCTTCAATTCTTTTTTAATAAGAGCCCAATATCTCTCCACTGGCCTTAGCTCCGGGCAGTTTGGAGGATTTGCCTCTCTTGGTACAAATACCACATTATTGTTCTTGTACCACTCAAGGGCTTGTTTACCATAGTGACAGGATGCCAAGTCAGGCCAAAAATAAGTGGACACATTTTGAAGTCTTATGAATGGAAGCAGCCTTTTTTGTAACATTCCTTGATGTAAATTTCGGTATTTATAGAGCCCGTTGTAACAAATGATTGGCTTCTTTTGCCGCAACTGCATATTGCTTGCCATACCAAGAACTTTCTGGGAAATTTTGTCTGCTTTTGGGTCCTAAACTTTTCTTCAACATTCCCTCGAGCATCAGCAACATAAAACTTTTGACCTGGAAGTTGCGAAAAATCTGCCAGAACATACGTTTCGTCATCCATTATGCAGCAAGAATATTTTTTATAAAACTTGACTTCAATTTCCGTGCTCTGTTTTTGGCCTCTAAATTTTTAGCAGCGTTCCTGTCAGGAACTTTTTGAGCCTTGTATGTTTTTAAACCTGCATTAGCTTTAACTTTTCGTACCAAATAGTCCGAGCACTGAGCTAACCGAGCTGCTTTCCTACCGGATGTGTTGGGAGCTCTTTTGAAAATGCGTTCTATTTTTTTGGCTTTAGAAACATCATGTGGACCATTCCTTCTACCTGAACCAGGTTTTCTATCAACTGACAAGATTTCCCGGTACTGTTTAATAACATTGGAAACAGTTTGACGGCAGACCTTTGTATGCTTGGCCAACTTTTTGTAAGAACAAGTTAGGTTTAGTTGAAAATATTTAATAATTTCAGTACGCACTTTTTTCTGGTCACTCATTTTAATCAGATTAACAAAAAAATTAATATAATTGACATTACACATAATAACTGACATGTTATTCTAAGGTAACTTGATCAAAAAAAATCAAATAATACTTTGGTTGAAAAATGTAATGAAAAACGTGTGTTAAGAATTTTTCGATCTCACTACTTATTATATATTTTTGCTATTGAAAATGAGTAGATTCTAGGTTTTTTGAAATGGTGTAATACACAATTTACTTCATCTGATCTTCTTACCATTTACACCATTTAAAATCCGACCGAAAAAAGAATACAAATCTTTAATATGGACCGGAACTTAGAAGACTATTTTGTAGCTACTCGGTGACAGTAGAGTATCCAACTCTATTGATTTACTAGAGTACCATCGCAAAATGGAGCGTATTTCATTGTTCTCTTGATACTACAATGGAATGTGTTTCTCTGAAATTAGGGAACTTATTCCCGATACCAAAAAATTCTTACCTAACACACGACTTTTCTCAAGAAACACACACGCGCTTTTTATGGTAGATTGTCCAGTGGACTGCATAACACATTACAAGGAAAATTCATTCTTCAGCAACACTATTCATATGTGGAATAAACTTCCTACAGAGGTATTCGCTATTACTTTCGATATAAGAAGATTTAAATCAAATGTCTACAAACATTACTCCCTCTATCCTACAACCTATTTCCTAGTTCCAACACAATATATCGCATAAGTAGCTGTCATACACTGAGTGCTGGTCCCATAAAAATAAAAGAATCGCTTAACTATTTCAAAGACCTCTATAGTAAATGATTTTAAATACAGCCGGATGGTTTCATAATATATCCTAATCACCGTATATATCCCACCTTTAGAATATTCTACAATTATAAAAAAATGCCGCTATAGTGATAAATTTCGATAACGATATTGACCATCAACAATCAAGAACATCGTCGACAACATCATAAGCTAATTCTAGAAAATAAAAGGCATTACTGACAAATAATTTCTTAGACCAGAGAAGATCAATATTGCGATTACATAGCACGCGTGATAGAGTAAGAAAATTCTGCTGACGCTAAGTTGATACACTAACGGTTTAATTCTTCTTCTTTCTAAAATGAGTAATATCAGTTGGTTTGCTCTCAACCTGAAAAACAAAATTAAATCAGTTGCTGATCAGCACTTGTCGAAGCAAGGTCTGTGAGCGGCGCGTTTAAAATACACACAGAAATACAAGAACAAAATTTTGAGAAAGCCGAATTAATGTAGGAGAACATGCGAGAACAGTTGATAGTTTTTTTTTTATATAGACTTTGATATACCTGGCTGTTAAAATTCATAATAAATATTTGACAGTTAGCTTATACTTAATAGTTTGTAGTCATTTGATTGATATACTTTTAATTTGAATGGAATTCTATTCTCTGCTGCTTTACCAACACAAATAAAACTATGATAGTCTATGGTAGTATGTGTGTGAGCAACACTGTCTTAGACTGACAAATAAGATCTCATTCAATAACCTTTTACCTTTCCCAATAAAATTATGTTTAATTTCTAAACTGTTTCGTCAAGAAGATTTAGAAGTAAGGAACCAAGAATGTTAGTCTTCAACACTGTCTTTCAAGTAAGAATTGATTCAACTCGCTGGGATGGATCGGTTCAAAACCTACCAAGTGGTGGTCTTTCGCAAAAAGAAAACACTTAGTATAGACTTCTTGTATCAACATTTTTTTTTTTCATCAACCAAAAAACATCATAAGCATATAACAGAAAATTAAAGGAATTACTGCCGGAATTGCTTTCCGGAAAGAAGTTCAGTAAACATTATAGACCTCATGCAAACTTCTTTCCGGATGTTTAATTTATCAACAGTGTTGTCAACGTTTTGAATTAAGTAAACAGGTCTGTGGCCCTTCGACACTGTCTTTCAAGTCAAAAATGATTAAATTAGCTGAGATGATACGTATATGATGCTATAGTATAGTTAAAAAGAATCATAGTTGACTGACATAGACAGCGATGCATAGATTTCCTTAAATTTAAGATAAGATGAACTCTTGGTAACATGACATTTTTATAAATAGGATAAGACTGAAGGTATTCAACAGTATAAATGTTATATAAAGTATCAAATAAACCCCCGGGCACACAAATAAATGTTTATTTCAGTAATAACAAACTTTTAAACAATAGAGTAGAAGGGGGATCATACCCAGGGGCACATATGCCAATAGCGAATAACTTGAAAATTGAGTAATCGATTTCATCGCATTATCAAATTTTGTTTTCGTTTATCGATTATCTATCATCGCTGAAAATTTGAAACATTAACTTTACATATATAGGAGGTAGACATGATTAAGTAATAACTAAACGCAACAACTGTCCATGGGGCACATGCGCCAAATATATGTAATGCATGTGATGTGGAACAAAATTTGGTTAAAATATAGAAAAAATCAGTTATAATTTTTTTTTAATTTTTTTGTTAAGTTTTTTAAAATAAACAATACCTCTCTGGTTTATTATTAATGAATTAAAGTATAAAACAGAAAAATAAGTTTTTATTTTTGAAAGTTTTTCTTTTATTTTACTAATGACAAATCTGTCCCATCCCCTTGGCGCATTTACCCCATGGATGGGGTGGTATCGCCGAACCAAGAAAAGAATTAAGAATATGTATTGTGGTTTTAGTTTGAGGCCACCTCAAAAAAAAGTTGACATATGGTCTCCCTTCTACACTATAATGTAATGAAATCATTCTTAGGGATAAACTCCGAAACGTCATCAAACATGAGGATACATTTCTATCCAAAACACATTTTCAATCTCACTTTTTTCCAGCGGCGCATTACTTCGATAAAAATCCATTATTTTGGTGCAATCACTAGCTTTAGTTTGAAGAAATTGAATGTTGATTTTTTCATTTGTTGATGGAGTTATTTGATATGCGGTTGAATTAGAAAACCGCAAAATCTGGTATTAAATATGAAGACTCTTTTCCCTTAGAACTTGTCCTTGACCACCGACACATTTTTCTACAAAAATTGAGTATTATACTTTAAAGTCACTCAAAGGCGTATTAGGGACCGTTCAAGGTCCACTTAAAGGATGCAAAATATAACTTTGATGTAAAACTTTCGACGCAGGTAAACAATAAATGATCAATTTTCAAAGGATATAAAGTACACACATATTAGATGAAGGACTTACAGAGATAAACGTTAATGAAATGATTAGGTAAAACTTAAAAGAAAATTGAAAGAATCTTTATTATTTATGTTGAAAAAATCAAATATGACATGGATACGATCCTATTTATGTTCTAGAGGCAGAGGAATGCGCATAATGGCAATCAATTGAAAACTTGAATATTTTTTTAGGATCCCCTTTTCCATGTTCATTTTTATAATGTACAAAAAATCACATGTATGTATATAAATTTTTACTTAATATTTTACATGTTCGAGTATTTTTTACCTTATATTTTGTAACACACAGCTGGTCTTAATTCTAGAAGCATAACACTAATGTAAACAATCTTCATCGTTTAAACTAAAACATTGATGAAATTGGAACCCTAAAACCCTTTTGAGGTAAAATAACAAAGACTGTATAATTGAAGGAGAATGAATTATAATATGTATTTGTATATATTTGGCAACTTAAGTAGTTTTGACATCACAACTGTAAATTGCATATGTTTTATAGTATTTCAGCTGTATAGTACACATATTGTATAGAAAATAAATGATAATTATCTAATGTTTTTTTTTAACATTTTCGTATGTATTGTTACCGAAAATACACATTTAGTATGTTATTTTTTTGTCATTGTTTAAAAATCACGTTCACATAATAAACAGGAAGACTGCAAATGTTACGATAAATGAACTTCCATTATTTTTACTCATGAATAAATTCCTGAAAAAAAGTTAACAGCAAAAAAAAATATTTTAATGACAGTTAAATTTTGTAAAGGTAAAAAATAAGTATTTTTAAAATAACTTTTAAACTAACTAACTAACTAACTAACTAACTAACTAACTAAATAACTACCTAACTAACTAACTTACTAACTAACTAACTAACTAACTAACTAACTAACTAACTAACTTACTAACTAACAAGCTAACTAACTTACTTACTAACTAACTAACTAACTAACTGACTAACTAACTAACTAACTAACTAACTAACTAACTAACTAACTAACTAACTAACTAACTAACTAACTAACTAACTAACTA
>NC_060953.1:14761195-14763932 GCF_022045245.1 Lucilia cuprina | reverse complement strand
TCGTCAAGGTTACATGCCCCCGGGGGGAAAGTTTCCTGGGCCAGCTGGCATATCGGCAATGGTCTTTAAGCAGTGCTCCTCGACGCTTGCAGGTCCATTAGCTAATATTTTCAGCATTTTATATTATGCCGACAAATTTCTTTAATGCTGGAAAATTTGCTAATATAACAATTTCTAAAAAAAATTTTGCCAATACTTTCTAAAGTTATGGAAAGTATGGTCGATTTTCATCTTGTCAGGTATTAAGAAACCAACAATTTACTAAACCACCGCCATGGTTTTCGTAGAAGTTGCTCTACGGAAACTCTACGGAAACTTATCAGCCTTCATTTCTGAGAAATGGTGTCATTTCATTCACCATTTTGGCGAAAGTAAATTGATAGCTCTAGATATTTTCAAGGTATTTGATAGAGTGTAGCATGGTGTACATGTATCAAAATTAATTGCATTTTTAAATGTCAAAAAAGCATTCAAGTGTTTCGAATTTTTTAAACGGTGTAAGACATATTTCACTCCATTTGATCTTCTTACTATTTACACCACTTATATCTGACCGAATATGGAATACAACTCTCATACATGAGCCAGAGCTTTGAAGTCTATTTGGAGCTACTCGACTGCGTACAGAAGAGGGCGAAGATACTTATCGGTGACAGCAGGGTTTCCAACTCTATTGATTCACTAGAGCACCGTCGCAATGTTGGTTGTTCTTCTCTGTTCTTTCCATACTACCATGTGTTGCTCTGAAATTAGGGAACTTGTTACCGATACCCGTATATTCTTCCGTAACACACATCTTTCTTCAAGAATACACCTATTTGTGGAAGATTGGCCGGTGGATCGCACAACATACTACTAGGAACATTCATTCTTCGGCCTCACTGTTTTTACTATACCCTCTATCCTCCTTCCCACAACCAATTTTTCTAGTTCCAACACAATGCATTGCATAAGTAGGGGTCATCCCCTGAGTGCTGAGGTGCAATAAAATTTTTTTTTTTGAAATTTAACACGTACTTTTCATAGATGAAGTTAACCTTTATAGTGGGGACGGTATTATGCTTTTCTGCTGATGTCTGTAACATTCTAAAATATTGGACATAAACCCACCTTTATGTCGGCTCAGACATTTAAGTAAAATATAAGCTGTCTAACTGATGATTTCTTAACGCATATAGCAAATTAAATTAATCACTTAAGTATATTACGTTCATCATTCTAATTAATTTTTTTTTTTTATATATTATTTTTATACATTATTTTCCCAACTAAATGATAAATTGCTTGCATTTTTATATTGTTGTTGTTTTTTATTTCTCCAAAATATATTTATTGTTATTCTTTTGTAAATGTTTTATTTTTTTATTATTATTACACTTATTTTTTGTCAGCATTTGTTTTCTTTTTATCATCTTCTTTATATAATTTATAATTAAAACTGTGTTGTCATGTTAAATGATATAAATTAATTAATTTTTAACATAATAAATTGTTGATGTTGGCATAATAACCACACCACTGACTGTCCGTCTGTCTGTCTAAGAGGTTGGCTGGCACTACCTCCATTACATCACCATCTTTATCATTAACATCATCAAGCAGCAGTTGGTAGAACAAGAGTATTTTTTAAATGGTTTTTGTGCAATTTGCCAACATCATCGTTGTTGTTGTTATTATTATCCTGATATTGGTGTTGTTCCTTTTAAATGCTGTAACAGTAGTATTTAAACATAATGGTGTTGATGGTGATCAGCGTTATGCAATAAATTTATTTATTACCAGATCCAGCACTTATTTATATGTAAATATGTATGAGTTAAAAAAAATATATATATATATAATGTAAATTTTCAATGATAAATGTTCGATTGTGTGTGTATGTTTAATTTAACACATACATATTGCTTGTTTTTATAATTATTATATGTGTTAAAATATATGACCAATTGTTAACAGTGAGTATCAATACTGTTTAATATTACAGGTGTATTATGTGCAACGTTTTCGTAGGTTGTGCTGTTTAGTATTGGTGATTTTGAAGACCTAGAATAGCAGGTATTACACTATATTTATCAAATCCACAAAAAAATTTGCAAAAAGTAATCAAGTTTACCATAGAAACAGAGATCATTAAAGGCTTTAAACCAAAACACTGTTTACACCAGAGGAGCTCAAGATTGACATTTCATAGCACACGTGATAGGGTAAGAAAATTCTGCTAACGCTAAGTTGATAAACATATACTGAAGGTTTAATTCTTGTCTTTTTTATAATGAGCAATATCAGTTGGTTTGTTCTCAACTTAAAAAACAAAATCAATTCAGTTGCTGATCAGCACTTGTCGTAGCAAGGTCTGTGCGCGTAGTATTTAAAGTACACACAAAAATACAACAACAAAATTTTGAGAAAGCCGAATTAATGTAGGAGAACATGAGAGAACAGTTGATAGTTTTTTATATATAGACTTTGATATACGCTGGCTGTTAAAATCCATCATAAATATTTGACAGTTAGCATATAGTTTGTAGTCATTTTATTAGTATACTTTGATTTTGAATTGAATCCTGTTCCTCCCCCCGGGGGCATGTTACCTTGGCGAGACCTCCGCCTTGGTGTTATTGCAATCCCGGGGTATAAAGAGGTGCCCAATACCTCCAGTCTGACCGGGACTGAAAAATTTGTTATCTCAGTCTACTGTTTGGCTTAGTCCTTGCATAGATTGGCAGAGGTCATACCA
>NC_060953.1:14755629-14761095 GCF_022045245.1 Lucilia cuprina | reverse complement strand
TAAGCGTTGGAAATGAGTTGGTATTAATTGTATATGGTACGGGATGAATGTGAGGTTCGGCGGGCCTTACGCCACCCGTCTACCTAATGTGTATGTGTCGTATGTTTTTCTCTTATGAATGCGTCGTATGAATGAGATGTGTGTGATGATGGATGAAAGGTATCATATACTTTGATACCATTGAATTTTCCTTCCTTGTCCATATATGTTTAGGGTTTACTCTGTTCATATCAGAATTACCACAGTGTGCATGGGCCGGTCAAAACCAATGTACAAAAATTGCCACCGGCGTTCTTCTTGAAGAACAAAGGGACGATGGTAGACCGTTCTCAAGTCTACCCAGTAGTTGAAAAAGACCACCGTGGGATAAGGCCGTCAAGGCAGGTGCTTACGTAAAACTCTCGACATTCCTGGCCCAGTAAACTTGTTTATGTTGAGGTCTGTTAAAACCTTTTTCTGTTAACCTTTTTAATGGGGACTTAGTCCATATATAGTTAAATGGATGTGCACAGCTATAGTACGTTCTATTCTTACATATGGATCACTTGTACGGTGAACTTTATCTAAGAAGATATCTTTTTTTGTAGATTAGCTATACATTGGCATAACAGGTGCTCCAAGAGTAAGTCCATCAGAAGTTCTGAACACTATATAGCAGATCCTACCTAGATCTAGAACTGCTTCCTTGGCAACTACTTCATATCTAACCTTAGTGAGATATCTGAATCTAGGCTTTATGATATCCTTAGATTTCTCACAGCTCCAGGCTGGATCTAATACAATAAATACTGCATCTGACGAGTGGAGTGGTCCGGTCAAAACGTAGTCTCTTTCATTCTACTTGACAGTTCGCATGTAGTGTTCCAGCACGTTAACCAACCTTCTCTGTGAATGCTTTTACGCAATGAAGACAATTAGCAAAGTATGATATGATTTGACATCTGATCTTAATTGCCTTTCATTTAATATCCTTCACGCAATATTACCTAAAATTGCAATAAAAATTTTATATTTCACAATACAAAGCAACATTTTAATAAAATTTCATTTAAATAAAACTTTATGTTCTATTTAAATTTCTAAATATTAGAAAATATGATGTTTTCTGTCTTAGAGTTGCTTTGTTAAATCAACTTGACCAAAATATAAATTAACCAATTTAAGGTTAAATATACTTTATTATTGTTGTACAACTTTAAAATGAAACAAAATTTAAGCCAATTTTGCCAACAATTGTGTGCAGGCACAAAGCAAGTATTACTATGAGTGACAAAAGGAAGGATCAAAGTAAACCGAAAATTTATATTATGTTTTTTTTAAGTAAATTTTAAAGTGATTAGTATTTTAATTTACAAAACTATTATTTTCTTAAAAACAATTAATGTACAGGTGTTGATAAACTTTTGTCAGTCATTGTTTGTATAACTGCGTATTATATTTTATGTATATGTACAACATCATTGCAAGATGATTGTGATCTATGAAAATTACAGTTATTTTTTTCCATTCTACTCAGTTTTTATTTTCTTCTTCTCAACATATTGCATTAAAACCATCATCAGAAACCATTATGAATTGTAGTTGTACATATATTATAGAGTCCTTCTTCTTATTTACGTACATCATGTATAAATGTGGGTGTAAGAAAACAATGTGTATGAAAACACATTTAACAATTTGCAATTATATATAGAAGGACAGTAAAATAAGTAGCTTAATGAGACTTACCTAATGAGTAGAGGAGAAGAGTCCTTAATTGTCAAGCTGAAACCAAAACATATGTAGATCAAAATAAGTGAGAATGTATAGTCCGGCATGGCCGACCAAACTCTACACCAGTGAGAATGTTAAAAATGTGAATCCCTATACGGATTTACGTGATATTTGTGTTTATTATGTTAATTTTGACCTCTAAGTCATTTTCGGAAGGTACTAGGGTCAAATAAGGACCCGAACGTTTTCAGTGGGCTTCGTCTTTGTGAATAGAAGTGTATATATCACATTTTATCTTACACAAGATAGACATGAAATCCCCTTATCCAAGGAATTATTTTAGACACCAACTTATCATGGAAACTTAACATCCAACACAGGGTCAAGAAGGCAACGGTCGCCTACTATACCTGTCGTAAGATGTTTGGAATGAATTGGGGACTTTGTCGTAATATAGTTAAATGGATGTACACAGCTATAGTACGACCTATTCTTACATACGAATCTTTTGTAGGATGGAGTTCAACTAAGTAGAAGTCTGTTGTGGATCAACTATACAAAGTTCAGAAATCAGCATGCATTGGGATAACAAGTTCTTCAGAAGCTCTGAACACTATATTGCACATTCTACCTATATAATGGCCATATCTGCTTGCAGCTCAGTAAGGCTTAACTTCCGGATTAGTTAAGCCTTACTGAGCTGGAGTTGGAGACCATGGAAGTAAGGGCACGATAAGACCTTAAGCTTGTTACCACCAATCCTGAACCAACCATCCGCGGACCTTGAAAGAGTACTCAAAGTCAGAGTTCCTTCCAGGAAAGAGTGGTGTAGAGGTAACTTACCGAAAGAATATACCACTAAAATCTTTACAGATGATTCTAAAACGAACTGTAGTGTTATTTGTGGTGTCTTCTATAAGAAGTTGGGGTAAGTATATCCCACCGTTTTCTCATCAACTGTATTATCTTTATGTTTCTTCCAGAAGAGAGTGGTATTTATATAAGAGAGAATATACCACTAGAACCTTTACAGATGATTCTAAAATGAACTACAATGTTATTTCTGGTGTCTTCTATAAAAAGTTGGGGTAAGTATATCCCTCTGTTTTCTCAACAACTGTAGTGTTTTTCAGTTCCTTCCAGGAAAGAGTGGTGTACAGATGGTTCTAAAATAAACTGCGGTGTTGGTTCTGGTGTCTTCTGTAAAGAAGTTGGGGTAATATATATATTCCACCGTCTTCTCATCAACTATAGTGTCCTTCAGGCTGAAATAATTGCTAAAATGTCAGCCTTTGGGGTATTACATGACTTCATTATTCGCGGCAAATAGCATGTCGATAGTCAAGCGGCACTTCTCTCACCAAACTCATGCAAATACAGACAGGACTACTTAGAATAATATGATCTACAGCCGATTGGCTTAAAGTAGATGCAAGATCAATATTTTTGGGCTTTACAAACACTACACAAATTCATAATATAAAGGTGTAGGGTATAATAAAATTTAGTAAGGAAATGCATGGATGCATTTCCTGCAGAAAGAACGATTCTCTCAATAAAATGTCTTTACTTTATAAATGAAAACTTCTCTTTATACGTAAAAGTATACGTAACATTTCGCTGTCGAGGTTTATCCAACTCATACACTGAGTCAGAAATCGCTGGCAGCAATTCGATAAAATTTTAAACTAAACATATTTCAGCTACAAAGGAGTGCCCAAAAATAACCAGCAGCTGAAAGTGAGCAACACTTGAAGTCCGTCTTCTCTAATAATTTTAATTTCTTAGGATACAAAGCAACTTTACCAATCACCAAACGAAGTTCAATTTTGTATGCTAGAAGACCAGCCCCTGACATCAAGCCATATTGGCCACACCTTTAGTCTAGTCCTTTGGCTATAGACTAAACCTTAACGGCGTGTTCCTCCAACCTACAAATTGTCTGGACATTACTAATGCTTACAAAATCTTTGGGTTTATGTAAGAATTCCACGTTCCGTGCGAAGTACATACCCTTACAGAAATATATAAAACACGAGCTTAGATACAGATAGATACAGGACAAATGTTTGATGTATAGAAAAAGCGTATAAATCAAAAAGGATGGAACAATGAGCCATCACGTCATTACCAATTCTGGACAGCAAACGCTCGTCGTATCTTGATTGACTCCAACTCCGCAACTTTGTTGCTTTTATTTCAAAGCATTGTGTACATGCAAGAATACCTGCGTTTTCCAATGACTACCTTGTTTAGACTGTCAGGAAGAAGAATCTATTGAAAATTTCCTTTCTTTGTCTTGCTTCAGATATTCGTTTTATATTTTAGAAATAAGCAAAGTATCATTCAAAACTGAACCCATCGAGAATTCTAAATGAGGCTCGTTAGTTTGTTTCTAATTCGTTTAAGTATGTTGAATAAAAAAGTTCAAACTCCTTTTACTTGCAATTCCTCCAAACGTTTTATGCAACGTCTCTTCATCTTCTGCATTTTAAACTACTCAGTAACAAGCATTATTTAATCACCTTTGATTTCCATATCAGCACAAAATCATGTCCCTTGATTCTTTAGAAGAGAATATATCATGAGAATTTTTTAATTTCTTTCAAGTTTCTACTCGTAAATACAACATTTTATTGTTTAAAGATGTTGCATGCTCTCGATAGAGTCTATAATTGTAAATAAGAGGGTGTAAATATACTACATATTTTTTGATTGTGTGAGTTTATTGCTTTCAGAAAAGATTCGTATAAAAAAAACATGTTTGTTGTACACATACAAAATAATAATAATGTCAATTACAATTTTTGTTAAAGTTTTGTTCATGAAAGAGAAACAGCTATGGTCCTTATATATTTGCAGGGATGTATGAGTGAGAGTTATCACTGTTCGAGGTCTAATTATTCCATAATAACCTTTTGCAAGAAATTATCTCTGAACAAATAATTACTGAAATAGTAATTTATTCTACAACTTTGAGTTAACAGTGTCCAGCAAAATAGTTGGGAATAACGTTATTTCATCATTTCCGAAAATCAGTGCCCCTGTTCTGTTATTTTTTGAAAGAGAAAAAAGCATTGAAATATTTGAATCTTCCACTTTAGTTGCGCGATTTAAATAATTTTTTAACTGAACACATTACAATAAACCAAAATATATTTGAATTACCTATGTTCACCTTGTATAAAACAAGACGAATATAAAGTTTTCGAGTTTTTTTTGTCGATTCGAAAGTTACAGAATATATAGAAAATAGAAAAGAATATATTCAAATCTATTGAAATGATATACATAACTTGACACGTCGTAAAACTACAGGGATACAACTTTACTTACACCAGCAGACAATAATCATTGTTATTTTCATAGCCCATAGTATTGTTGTTCTGTCCACATTTTATGTCAGTGTCATGGTTGTTATTGTTGTTGGTTGGTTGGTACGCATTTTTGTTTAAATTAAATGCAATTGTAATATTTTTTGTTGTAAGTTGAAAATGGTTAAACAATTTGTCGTTTATTTGCTTTATGAAAAAATTTGTTTTTGTTCTTGTTATTTTTGTATGGCAATTATCATTCATTCAAAATTATGAACAGGACAGTATATAAGAATTCAATTTAAATAATACGGAATATATTATGTAAATATATTAGTAAGTAAATAAAACAAATTATAAATTGCTAACGTAATTAAGATAGATAGATAGATAGATAGATAGATAGATAGATAGATAGATAGATAGATAGATAGATAGA
>NC_060953.1:14754463-14755529 GCF_022045245.1 Lucilia cuprina | reverse complement strand
CAAGAGATTAGATAGAGATAGCCAATGTGCAAAAATTGCCACCTGAGTCCTCATTGAAGAAAAAGGGGCGATGGTAGACCGTTCTCAAGTCTACCCTGTGGGTGAAAAAGACCACCGTGGGATAAGGCCGACACGGCAGGTGCTCACGTTAAAACTCTCGACAGTCTGAATCCTGTTCTCTGCTGCTTTCCTAATACAAATAAAACTATGGTAGTATGTGTTTGAGCTCCACTGGTTTACATCGAATCATTACTACGGAAAATACATTCATAACGAAAACCCATAGCGTGAGGTGATATAGCTCTATCACTACAGGAAATGAAATTTGTTGACTAAAAAATATTTTTTCAAACATGAAATATTACGATAAATATTAGCAACATGTTGCAATACATTTTAAAAACCATTTAAAACCAAGTGGTTTTGATCCAATCTTTTACTGATTTCAATTGAAGTAGAGAGCCTTTGTTACTATTCTCACATGAAATATGACATAATTTAGAGGGTTTTTTAAAGGAATTGATTAATATTTAGAAAGATATTAAGATAAGATAAAGATATGAAAGATATTAAGATTATTATTAAGTGATTTAAGAGCTGTAGAGAAGCATATTCTTCACTAAAACAATAACTGATGAATATATGCCAAAAGAAGCATATTGTTTGCTGGGTAGTGTAGAACTGAGTAGGGCGGAAGTGACTACTACGTATGTATGTTTAATAAAAACATCTTTTTAATTAATTGTTATATATACGTCATGATGTACCTTTGAGTTGAATAAAAATATGTTTTTTTAAAATTCAAAGATCTGTTGGGGATGAAATAGTTAGTGAGTGAGGATGAAGTAGAGAAAAAGGTTAAAAAAGCGAGGTTAATACTAAGGAAAGACTTTCTGGAGGAATTCGAAAAAGCTGCTTTAGGAAAACATGGTTAGTCAATCCAACGACACTCCAAAGAAAAAATCGGACTTTCTCACAGGATCTGAACAAAGAACAAAGAAGAGTTGACAACTTAAAATAAACCTAAGAAGAACCTCGTTTTCTAATACTTACACAGTTGAAACAA
>NC_060953.1:14733014-14754363 GCF_022045245.1 Lucilia cuprina | reverse complement strand
CTGGGTTGAATGATGATGGATGAAAGGTATCATATACAAGTGATACCGATTAATTTTCCTTCCTTGTCCAGATATGTTCAGAGTTTACTCTGTTCATATCAGACTTGCTACAGCGTGTCACTGTGAGTAATTAGTTAGTTAGTTAGTTAGTTAGTTAGTTAGTTAGTTAGTTAGTTAGTTATTTAGTTAGTTAGTTAGTTAGTTAGTTAGTTAGTTAGTTAGTTAGTTAGTTAGTTAGTTAGTTAGTTAGTTAGTTAGTTAGTTAGTTAGTTAGTTAGTTAGTTAGTTAGTTAGTTAGTTAGTTAGTTAGTTAGTTAGTTAGTTAGTTAGTTAGTTAGTTAGTTAGTTAGTTAGTTAGTTAGTTAGTTAGTTAGTTAGGTAGGTAGGTAGTTAGTTAGTTTGGGGCGAGGATGAGGACAAATCCTTTTCTTGATCCTCTTGTTCCCTTATTTACCAATACTACATTTAATTTCTCACACACTGTGAATTCACATATACATACGCAATAGCATAAATATTGTTCAACACTTTACTGTCAACAGTTTGCAAAAATGGTATAAAAATATAAATTAAAATTGTGTTTTTTTTGTTACAACATTAATCTTAATACATTTTTTCTGCACATTAATGTTGCAAAATGTAAAATACACACACATACAAATTGCTTTAGTTAGTTCAGTTTCGTATTTTGGCAATTGTGGACAATAAATTTTCCGTTCAATTTTTTTCATAAATATTTATAACTTAAATGGAAAAACAAACATAAACATATTTCCTTAATGGTAATTTATATCGGCCAAGGATAATTATGCGACAACATGTTGATACTAAAGGGACATACAATTATTGCAATAATATTTATATTGGAATTTTTCGTAAAATTCCATATATTTAATGGGTAAATTTTATTTATAATTTAAGCATTTAAGAGAAGAAGAAATATCTAAGTCTAAGTAAGTAAGTGTAATTTTACTTTTTTAGGTCATAACTATTTGCAACAGTAATATCAATTGAAAATTAAATACATTTAAATGCATTTTAAATTATTCGTAAGCTAAAATAGATGTTATTTTCTTCGTACATGAAATGTTTTCAACACAAAACTCTAAATTAAGTTCTATTTTCATTTTACGACACCATTGTTTTCTTGTCTAATGATATACTGAGTCAACAATCCTTTTGTAATTTATAAATTATACATTTTACTGACAGTTGTAACATAAATCTTTAACTACAACAACCTTAAAAGCATGTTTAACAATATAGATTTTATATGTATATATTTAATAAGGTGACTCACAAAAACTTAAAGCAATGATTTTTAATTAAAATCAAAGTTTGCTTTTATTATTTTGTTATTATATGTTAAGAATAAATGAATAAGAGCCTAGAGTAAATTTTTATTTCCTTGAGAAATATTAGTTTTTTTATGAGGACTAACTTTAAAAATGTACATCCAACATACAATGTTTATTTGTGAAGATAATATTAACAGTATGTATAGTAATATATTCTTGAAATACATCGAGAACAAAATAAAGATATTTTTATGTGACAAACTGTAAATTATGAAAATGTATTGTTGACACTATGTTCATTTGTTGAAAGCATTTCCAAGAATGTATTTCCAAAAATGTATATGTATGTATTCAAATGCATGTTGCCATAAATGTATACATATGTCTTTATTATTTAAAATACCAAAACGCCACGAAAATTCTCATCAATATCAAGTGGATTTGGTAAATTACAATTTGTGTTCTAAAAGGAATTTATGCAAGTAAATAAACATTAGAGTCGCTCCAAAAAATTAGAATCTTAAAATTAATTAAAACAAAAATACAGCTAACCAGCTAACTAACTAACTAACTAACTAACTAACTAACTAACTAACTAACTAACTAACTAACTAACTAACTAACTAACTAACTAACTAACTAACTAACTAACTAACTAACTAACTAAATAACTAACAAACAAATTAACAAACTAACTAACTAACAAACTAACAAACTAACTAACAAACTAACAAACTAACAAACTAACAAACTAACAAACTAACAAACTAACAAACTAACAAACTAACAAACTAACAAACTAACAAACTAACAAACTAACAAACTAACAAACTAACAAACTAACAAACAAACAAACTAACAAACTAACAAACTAACAAACTAACAAACTAACTAACTAACTAAATAACTAACAAACAAATTAACAAACTAACTAACTAACAAACTAACAAACTAACTAACAAACTAACAAACTAACAAACTAACAAACTAACAAACTAACAAACTAACAAACTAACAAACTAACAAACTAACAAACTAACAAAACTAACAAACTAACAAACTAACAAACTAACAAACTAACAAACTAACAAAACTAACAAACTAACAAACTAACAAACTAACAAACTAACAAACTAACAAACTAACAAACTAACAAACTAACAAACTAACAAACTAACAAACTAACAAACTAACAAACTAACAAACTAACAAACTAACAAACTAACAAACTAACAAACTAACAAACTAACAAACTAACAAACTAACAAACTAACAAACTAACAAACTAACAAACTAACAAACTAACAAACTAACAAACTAACAAACTAACAAACTAACAAACTAACAAACTAACAAACTAACAAACTAACAAACTAACAAACTAACAAACTAAACAAACTAACAAACTAACAAACTAACAAACTAACAAACTAACAAACTAACAAACTAACAAACTAACAAACTAACAAACTAACAAACTAACAAACTAACAAACTAACAAACTAACAAACTAACAAACTAACAAAACTAACAAACTAACAAACTAACAAACTAACAAACTAACAAACTAACAAACTAACAAACTAACAAACTAACAAACTAACAAACTAACAAACTAACAAACTAACAAACTAACAAACTAACAAACTAACAAACTAACAAACTAAACAAACTAACAAACTAACAAACTAACAAACTAACAAACTAACAAACTAACAAACTAACAAACTAACAAACTAACAAAACTAACAAACTAACAAACTAACAAACAAACTAACAAACTAACAAACTAACAAACTAACAAACTAACAAACTAACAAACTAACAAACTAACAAACTAACAAACTAACAAACTAACAAACTAACAAACTAACAATCTAACAACCTAACAAACTAACAAACTAACAAACTAACAAACTAACAAACTAACAAACTAAATAACTTACTTGCAGTTACTGCCACTTACTCACTAACTAACTTCGTAATGACTTGCAATTATTACCACTTACCTATAACACACTTTTCAATAAATATATGGTTCTTATTACATAGATGTACTTTAATAATGTCTTATTAATAATGTGTTATATAAATACTTTTAAATTCATGAGTCAGCTTCTTCGTGTATATATTAATGCTTTACACGTTCACAAGATTTACATTGACTGATTTTTCTAATTAGTTGTAAACAATTGTGGTTAATACTTGCCTCCAATGACATTATGTTAAAAAAATTACTTAAAATGCTATTGTGTAAGTAAAATTTAGAATTTCAACTGCTTGCCTGGTAATAGAAGTTTTTGCTGAATTACGTCTGGGAGAGTAACTTGCTTTTATTTGTGGTAAGACCGCCTTAACATTTAAGCTTCTCGGCTGACTCCAGAAGAGCTAAAGATTCCATGAATACGGCCTTGAATTCAGGGACTATTTGAGCTCACTACTAATTATAAAAGCATTACAATATCTGCATCTGCGCAACAGACATGTGTAAGTCATTTGTCGATTAGGATTCTTAGAATCATTGTTACCTATAGTAAAGGAGGAGTGGTGTACCGCAAAACATGTTTAGTCTCTATTTGCAAAGTGTTGCAAAAACTGTCCCTTCTGGGCAAATACATAGAACTTATTTTGCTGTTTCTTGACAACTAATGAATATGAATGGATAATAAATTGTATAAGTAAGTTGCAAATTAGTTACTTAATTTTCTTCCAAATATATTACATCTTTTTTTTGGGATCCGTCTACTTTACATCAATTTATTTATCTATGTGTTTTTTCCATTGTTTGTTGATGAAATGTAAATTGTGGTGGCTGAATGCTAAAAACAAATAAGTTCATCATTTAACATGTCGTAAGTAAATTTGTTACAATTATTTATTTGCAATTTATCTTAAATTATTTAAATAGCAAAAACAACATTTAAGAGAAGTATATAAATTACATTGACTACAGTCATATATGGGAGAGAGGAAGGTCATTGCAGAATTATTTACCTAAATATGTAAATAAATGTAAAATAATGTGGAATATTAATGAGAAAATTGTTGTAAATTTACATATTATTTTAGATAGTGTATGAAGTAAAATAGTGTAAGAAATTTACGCAATTTCAAAATGTTATTTATATAATGTCCAGCAAATATAATGATTTCTTTTAAGATTCTTAAACGTTGTATATACGTCTGTCTGTTAGTTGAAATTGTTCTGTTACGTACTTTAGTCCCATTAAATTAGAAACCACTGTACAAAATTGAAAGTAATTAAATGTTTAAATGTACAAACAAATATTGTTTTAGTTAGACAAATTTGAAATTATCAAGTATTACATTTTTCATTTATATTAAGTAATTGAAAAATTATTAGTTTTATTTTGTTTATATTAAGAGACCTTGACTAAATAATATATTTTAAAATTAAATATTTAATTTACATACTATTACAATTTTAATATGAAAATCATAATGAACAAAATAGATTAAGTCCGTTAATTATAAAATGTGAAAGGGCATCTGTACTTGCTCAAGAATGCAAAACTGTTGAAGAAAACGAGGGCTGAGTAAAAGACATGAGTGGGATAATCTCACATGGCCAATAAGGGTCATCAAGGCTAATATAGAACTTGGTTTTGCAGCTTTTTGTCTAGATACGAGTATATTAAACATAATTATAAACTAAAAGTCCTCTTCAGGGGGTTCAGTTGTATGGGGGCTAGGTGAAATATTTGACCGATGTTAACTATTTTCAATAGGCTTCCTTTAAGGTGCCATAGATAATCATGTGCCAAATTTCATTGAAATATTTTCCAAATTGCAACCTGTGGTTTTCATGGACGGACAGACGTACGAACATAGCTAAATCGATTCAGGATTGATTCTGAGCCTATTGGCATACTTTAAGGTGCTTATAGGACCAATATTATTGTGCGTTACAAACATCAGTACAAACCCAATATACCCTCCGCACTAAAGTGGTGTAGGGTATAAAAATTGGACGAATGAATTGTTAGACTTTTACCAAGATTAAATCGAAATATATTAAAAGTGATTTTATATCTGATATAACATCCCTCTAGCATAATTGTTTCATAAATAAATTACTGTTCTTAGAGAGATAATACCTTCATATATTTCAAAATAAAAGTTTACCCGCCAAAATTTGTCATGCAAATAAACGAAAAACATATCCGGAAGCGGTAAGTGAGTTTCTTGGAATCTCATATTTAATTGCAATATCCAAACAAGCTTTTACTCGCATACAAAATGTATTTTAAATGTATAGTCGGCATGACCCATCATATGATATACTACAGCAGTAAAATATTAAAAAAATATTCAATTCTTCCAAAAAACTAAATTATGTCGATTTTTATTGAGATACTAGAACATTTCACATAATCATGAGCCCAAAAGCCCTTACGTTCGTCATTAGGTCAAAACAGGACTACGTGCCAAATTTCATCAAATTGTCTTGAAAATTGTGCGTGAGCACAAACTTAACATGGACACACAGACGGACAGACGGTCGGACAGACGGACATAGCTAAATTGGCTCTAACTTGAGATGAGATTAGGTTTATATATGGAACAAGTACTTAGTAAACCAATGTTATTGTTGGCTTATATCAGGTTTATACATATATGGAAAATAGAAACGGACAGACAGACGGACAGACGGAGGGACAGACGGACATAGCTTAATTGGCTCTAACTTGAGATGAGATTAGGTTTATATATGGAACAAGTACTTAGTAAACCAATGTTATTGATGGCTTATATCAGGTTTATACATCTATGGAAAACGTACTTAATAAATCATTACTAAGCCATTTAGAACTTTATGAATATCAGCTTTGATATTTTAAATTACATAAAAATCAATACATATGTTTAATGTTTAAAAAAAAAGCATTTTATATTCTTCTAATTATCATTTCTATTTAACTTTATAAAAATGAACACACATTTTGGTATTATTTAATTTATCTATTTTGTAATGTATTACAAGATAAATATTTGAATTATTTATAAATAATATTTGAATTCAAAGGCATTTCAACCTAAATAATAGATTATTCATGTGTTTAAAACACACTTGGATCAATCATCTTGATAGTTTTTTGACATCAGTAAAGAGTAACAATTGGAGAAATAATAGACCACTACCTTATTAGCTACCCAGCAAAAACGTTCATTACCATGTCATTAGAGGGAAGTACTTGCCACAAACTCTTACAAGTAATTACAGCTTCTATAAGGCTTCTATAAGGTAAAAAAAGACTAATGAAGTACAATTTTTTTTACTTGATTTTAAGGATCCATTTAGAAATGTCCAGCATTTAATAAACATGTTCAATGTTTTTAGAATATCTTATGAATGTAGTGTCTTCCAAGAAGATATCCAAACGATTTGTAAAGCGAGGCACCTAATACAGAATCATATCGATCCGGGATCAGTTGTGACAATTTATGCTGATAATCAAGCTGCTCTCATACCGTGATTATTGGAATGCCCTTAGTGAAATTATGAGACATTAGATTGAGTTGGGTGCCGGGGCACTGTAATGTGCATGGTAATGAAGTTGCAAACAAACTGTTTAAACCATGATTTAGATAACAAAGAAAGAATTAGAAATTATCCTTTTCTCACTATTATAGAACGAATTTGTGACACCATAAACCAGACTGGTTTGCAAAATATCAAAGACCCAATGACAAAAACTTAATACGAGGGCTACCAAAATACTTGGATAATACTTGGGGCATTGCTCAGTTAGGTCCTTTGTCAGTAAATGGGAAAGCCATATACCGGACTATAAGAGGTTATACGAAGATGGGCAGGACGAAAACATCCAGTTATCCACTTTATTAATTAGAATGAAAGCAATATGCGAAAATCAGAAGGATGAAAACATCTATTAGAAACAGTCATAACAAATCAAAAGAAGTTGAATAAACTATATATTTTTTGGAAATGTCCTTTTTCGCTGAAGTTGCCAAAGTTGATGCCATATTCTGCATGAGATCTGAAAAGCACCTCTTAGAGTGGCTTTTCAGATCTGTTCCATTTTGCGAGTGATGCTTAAGTATCACAAGCAGCTCCTATATCAAACCAGTATTTGATCACTTTTGAAGAGTGGTATCTTTGATGATCTGATGTATTATTATTTTTGCCCTTATTAAATATTATTAAGTGTTAGGAGTAACTATCCAGAATTGAGGAAGATGAAGTTCGAAAAAGGTTACAGTCCTGGATATGATGACTGTTCTTGCGTTCGACAAGTGTGGCTTTCGGTAGGTTTATGGTTAGTGTTCAAGTCTGTTAGTTTGGAAGTGTTTCGATTAGCACCTCAGGCACTGCTTAAGGTGCGCACAACAGAGCCGATAGAGGTCCAGGTGTATTTCTTCGGATTTGATGTGTATACGCCCTCTTTAAAAACATACAAATAAACAACTAAGTAATTATCTAAATAACTAACTACTATCTAATTAACTAACCAATAACTAAATAACTAAATAACTAAATAACTAAATAACTAAATAACTAAATAACTAAATAACTAAATAACTAAATAACTAAATAACTAAATAACTAAATAACTAAATAACTAAATAACTAAATAACTAAATAACTAAATAACTAAATAACTAAATAACTAAATAACTAAATAACTAAATAACTAAATAACTAAATAACTAAATAACTAAATAACTAAATAACTAAATAACTAAATAACTAAATAACTAACTAGCACTTCACCTACCAAAGCAAAAAACACTCTACGTATAGATCGGATGATATCATTCAGAACCTTAACAGCTTCAGATGACAATTCACTACAAAAAATCTGTGAGATCTTTAGAGATCCATTACTGACATACGTCATGAGTTTTGTCAAGTCTTCTTCACATGCCTCCTCTGAATATAACAAAAATCATTTTAAAGTGGGTGTGGCAGTACAACTTTTTCTGTGTAGTAATTTACAATCCTATATCATGTTATATGTATATGTAAAGTTATAAATAATATATGCAACAGCTCTCTATTGTAGACACATCATACATATATGTATGTTTGAATTGTTTTGAAGCAAAAAATATTTAAAAACATTTTATTTCTCATTTGCTTACATTGCTGCTGATACAGCTTTTATTCTTGTAGTTGTTGTTGTTACAAAAGAAAAGTGAATTTAAACGTATAATATACTTAACATTTTTTTTTGCATTACATACAGTTGTGTTTCTATGAAATCCCTTTTGTTGCTTTATCATAGAATTGCTTTTAAAATCTAAAATACCTACAAGTACACCTGATGTCATTTTAGTTTCTTTCGTATTTTTTTATATTTTTTTTCTTGTATTTCACTTGATTTTAAACATTTGCTCTGTTCTTTAGAATCAGAGTCGTTATCTTTTTGCCAACACTTATTTACAACGATTATGATGATAATAATAATGTTGTTTTTGTTGTATTTTTTACTAGTGTTTTTATCTCTGTTCCCCTAGAAATCATTAAAAATAGAGAAAAATATTATAGAAAAAAACTTCTAGCTGCACTTTACAGCTTAAAGTACAACTTTTGTCATTACTCTAACATCTTTATGTAACAACAAAAACAACGACAAGTCGAAGGGAACAATATCCCAATGAATTCATTTATCATCGTAGTAAGAAAAATTATATAGAACTCATTCGCGATTTTCATAAAATAATATTCTGTTTAACTAGTTGTCAGTAAAAACTAGTTTCAATCAGTTTCCATGTAAAAATACATTTATTTTTAATAAAAACATTTTTACTTTAATTTATCTGTTTATTGGGTTATATTTAGTAGCTGTTTTTATATTAAAACCCATCATCATAATCAACATTATCATTATTGTCATTTGTACCTGTAGAAAAAGAAAATGCATATGTACCAGCATGTTTACACAAACAAACAATGTAAATGTGTGTAACAATGTGTTTGTTAGTATATAACTATATACACATTTTTATATAACTAAGTACTTTTATGTATGTAAATTACGATATACACATGTTTCTATGTTAGAATATGGAATATGACATTTTTGATTTCTTTATAAATATTTTCTACTATCAACTGCAATAATTTAACAATGAAGTCTCTAGATTTTGTAGCTATTTTTTTCGAAATATGTATGTCTGAGAGATTTTTTATTTATGATTTTCATGTTGATTTTTTTAGAGCAGATGGCAACAATAATAAAACAAATGCACAAATAGTTAGATAAGGATATACCTATTTTACTCTTAAGCTATTGTCATTTTCCATATAATAAATTTGTAAAATATTTATAAAATGTTTCCAAGTTGCCAGTATAAAAATTCAAATATGCCCTACTGAATTAGAATTGAACTAGAACTAAACTAGAACTAAACTAGAACTAAACTAGAACTGAACTAGAACTGAACTAGAACTGAACTAGAACTGAACTAGAACTGAACTAGAACTGAACTAGAACTAAACTAGAACTAAACTAGAACTGAACTAGAACTGAACTAGAATTGAACTAGAACTGAACTAGAACTGAACTAGAACTGAACTAGAACTGAACTAGAACTGAACTAGAACTGAACTAGAACTTAACTAGAACTGCGTTATGACAACAAGTCAGTCAATATATATTCGTTTTGATTCATTTTTCATACAAAACAAAGAAAAAATATTCATGACTATATATAAGAATTATTTTTTAAGGCTTTATATTGAACTTAAACTGCTGCCATAATTTAGATTAGAACCTATTATATTAATACTCTAGATATAAAGCTTTTTATGATTTGTTACTCCATTTCAATGATTGTTGTTGTCATAATTGTATTTGTGCACCTTAAGGGAATAAACTACATTTGAGTTTTATTTCCGTCTCCATTTATGTTGATTCATTTGTGAACACATGTACCTACATACATACGTACACATGTGACTATGAGTGTGCAATCACTATGGCAGTAAATAAACTTATATAGAGATGCATATTCGTTTTAATATTTAAGTGTATTGTTTTAAAAATTGTAGTTTGTATATCTTTAGAGAAATATTCTTCTTTTTATTCAAATATTTCTGCAATTTTGTATAAGATAAGAAAAAGGAGTTATTACAAAATTAAGAGAAAAAGTATGTACAATGAAATAAGACAAATTAAAATTGTAATAAACTAAAAATATTTTTTTTGCATTTTTATTACACTTGAAAAAGACCATACATTTGTTAAGAGTTTTTTTGTGAATTTGTTTGGTTTTTATATTCTTAAATAAGATTGAAAAATGGCTCTAGTCTTTTTTCACACGTGTCAATGCTTTCTTGCAGTTAGTTCCATAAACAAAAGCATCGATAATTAATAATTATAAAATAATCTGAACTTAAACAGCGAAATGATAACAAGTCAGGCAATAAACGTATTCATATCGTATTCTATGACTATGACGGATCTTACTTGTCTATCGTTAAATTGCGTTTGAAGAATTTCATCATATCGGAAGGCGTAATATATGTCATATTTAAAAATCATTATGATGTTTGTAACATAGAAAAAATTTCGTTCAATACCCACCTTAAAGTATACCAATCGGCTTAGAATCATTTCGATTAAGTCGATTAAGCTATGTCCGTCCGTCCGACTGGCCGGCTGGCTGGCTGGCTGTCCATGTAAACCTTGTGCGCAAGGTACAGGCCGCAATTTTGAAGATAATTAGATGAAATTTGGCACATACGCTTCTTTTGGCCCAGGGACGAAGCCTATTGAAAATGGTTAAAATCGGTCCATTATTTTGACTAGCCCCCATACAGCCATAATAGGGCCTTTTGGCTTATAATTAATTCAAATGAACTATTATGTTAACAAAAGTCGACAAAACTTAGTTTTATAGAACTTTAAATGACACTACCGATTTTTGTAATGATCGGGCTTCATTTGATCCTATCCCCCATACAAACTCCCCTTCAGAAAATGACTTAAAGGTCAAAATTCACTTACAAACACTAATAACACTTTTAAATTCTACATAAATAATATTGAAGAAGACTTAACTCCCCCTACCAACATTTTTAAGGATAGGACCATATTTTGCCTTACTCCCCTTAAGCCCTCTTAAAAAAATCTCTTTTTTTTTGCCAAATAAAAGTAAAAATACTCCGAAATAAAGTTAAAAAACAAACCAAATGCTTTATATTTTAAATAATCCCCATTTTTAACATATATATTGACAGGTGTAGGGCATTATATAGTCGGCTACGCCCGACTATACATTCATACTTGTTTATTTTGTTATTTTATGTATTCAGACCTCTAAAAAACTATGAAAAGGTACGTAAAAACGGGTCATCTGTAATGACTTTAGACATGACTTCAAAAATAATTTATTTTAAAAAAAAATTTATTTTCTTTAAGAGATCGAACCTTATTCTTCTACGGTCACATGGGATAACACTATGTGTAATTTTATATTGTGAAATGGAATAACTTTTACTAAAGACACATGTACGTATACGTGTTAATGTTATGTTTGTATAACATATATTAAGTATACGCCTTTATTTTGAAAATGAAGTTTTCTTTATATTATACTTTCAAAATCACAATTCTGAAAGGTTTTTGGAAAAAATAAATCTATGCCCCCAATCATTGGAAAATGGAAAATATGTTACGGCCTCTTTCGAATGAGCAACTCCAAAGAAATGGATAGTTATTTAGTTAGTTAGTTAGTTAGTTAGTTAGTTAGTTAGTTAGTTAGTTAGTTAGTTAGTTAGTTAGTTAGTTAGTTAGTTAGTTAATTAGTTAGTTAGTTAGTTAGTTAGTTAGTTAGTTAGTTAGTTAGTTAGTTAGTTAGTTAGTTAGTTAGTTAGTTAGTTAGTTAGTTAGTTATTTAGTTAGTTAGTTAGTTAGTTAGTTAGTTAGTTAGTTAGTTAGTTTGTTAGTTAATTAGTTAATTAGTTAATTAGTTAGTTAGTTAGTTAGTTAGTTAGTTAGTTAGTTAGTTAGTTAGTTAGTTAGTTGGTTGGTTGGTTGATTGGTTGGTTGGTTTATCAATCCCAAAACTGATAAAAGAGACAAGAAGAGTCAAATACAACAAATACAACATAGTTTTATGAACACTACAATTCAACAACCCGAATTTTAGGTTTCCTTATACAATTCGAACATTTCATTTTTTTTTAATTAACAGGTTTTATATCGACAACTACGAATTTCACTGCAAGCCTTTTCAACTCTATTCAATTTTTAATTAAAAAAAATTCAATTGCATTTTAAATATACATACATATTTATGTACATACGTATGTTCATATAAAATGAAAAGACAATGATAGCAAAAGTATAAATAGATTCCAGTAGAGATATTTGTTTATATGAAAATTGAAAAAATAAAGAATTCTTTCTTTGTTAACAAAAAAAAATTTCAAATATTTTTTCTGCAAATCATAAAATCATTTATTACAAAAGAGAATACCATTCGTACATACATACATTCATATGTATGCAGGTGTATATATTTTTTAAAGTTAAACAAATATTGCAATGTGTATATGACTGCAACGAAAAGAATGTGCCCTTTATTGGCATTTTAAGTTTTACCAACAATTAAGTCTTTCTATTACTGCATTTAACTTAAGCTTAAGTTGTTCTAAATAAATTTATATACAAATTTTAGTTGCCTGAGAACCCAGCAAAGGACTTGCAATAGTAATCACTTACGTTTTCGCATACTTGTCAGTGACTGCTACATATTATGCGGATTACATATAAGTAATTTAAAAATATGTTATATAAATACTGATATTTCCAAAAATTTTATTCTGCAATTCTCTGCATTTAATAACCAAAAACTTTTTAACATGCATTTAACAAGTTATCACTCTTAACATGCTTTTCACTCAAAAGTAGTACATTCAATAACAACTATCATCACGTAGTTGGATGTTCGATTTTTTTTTTTTTTTTTTTTTTTTGATTTTTTTGCAAACTGTGACTTCATTGGAAAACTATTTGAAAAACATGTGTTAATTTATGAAAATGAAATTTTTATATTTGCACAGAAAAAGAACAGGAATTTATTGCAAAAATGAAGAGCAATTTATTGTTTTTCTAAAGGTAAAGAAAATCAAATCGTAATATTATTATCAGTTTTGTTACTTTAACTACTGCAAATATAAATTGTTTCTAACTTGTTTTAGTTTAAATTCCAATCTATCTATCTATCTATCTATCTATCTATCTATCTATCTATCTATCTATCTATCTATCTATCTATCTATCTATCTATCTATCTATCTATCTATCTATCTATCTATCTATCTATCTATCTATCTATCTATCTATCTATCTATCTATCTATCTATCTATCTATCTATCTATCTATCTATCTATCTATCTATCTATCTATCTATCTATCTATCTATCTATCTATCTATCTGTCTATCTGTCTATCTATCTAACTAGGTGCAATTACTCCTTTCATAGATTTATAAATTATGTTTTTACATTTAAATCATCCATAAAAAGAAGCGTCTGCCTCATCCTGAAAATCATATCAAATTATAAACAATTTCTGTACGATTTATTCTCACACTTAAATAGAAAACTGCCACTGAACTTGCTTTGCCGAATCGACCTTATTTTAAGTTGGACTTTTTTCGGAAATTACAAATTTGTACAAGTAATTGTATTGCAGCAAAAAAAAAAAAAAGAAAATTGCGAAAAAAAAGTATTTAAATATCATAAAAAAATAAAGCTAAAGGGCTTTATATATTTGCATTTAAATTAACTTAAACAATATCAAATTTACCATATAGATTGTATTATTGGAAATAAAAAAAACCAGTAGAAAATAACATCAAAACAAAAGATTACAAAAAATAAAATTGTGATTCAACAATAAAATTAAAAAAAATATTCTACAGACAATCAAATCAATTCCGAAAGTATGACAGTATACATATACTCATATGTAGTACATATATGTAAATGTGTGTATGTGAACTTTTGTATGTGAATATACAAATGGATTTAACTTTTTTTCATACACGGCTGTCGCAGTGTTTTTTTTTTTTTTTTTTTCGTTTAGTCTCCCCCTTAAACAAATGTAAAAAGTTGTTCATTTTGCATAGAAATCTGCAAAAAAGAAAATAACGAAAAAATCACCAGCCTTAGTAATTGTGGAAATCAAATGATACACAACACAATTGATTGAGTATCATAAAGAAGTTTGAAGCAAAAAAAGCCCCTACAAACCAAAATAAACTGTATTGAAAGAAAAGCAAAAAAAAAAAAGCAAAAAAAAAGGATATGTTTTTGTTGTTGTAGTTGTTGTGCTAACAAATATTTAATACATACAACAATATAATATGCTTGTCTGGTTTTTGTAGGCATTTAAGGAAACCAACTACATATACAAAATATATATTTGCAAAAAGTCACAAAGACAAACTCTTAAAACCAATCGTTATTTTTTAAAAAAACGTAAACGGTGAAGAAATATTGAAGATTTTAAATGAAGGTTTTGTTATGTAGACAGATTGATTGAAATTTTATATAATGATCATTGTTATATAATTTTTAAATAATAATGATAAAAGATTTCACCTTATAATCGAAAGACATTCATGTATCGCAAAAATATTTGAAATGAATTTGGGAAGGAGTTCCTGTAAACAGATGTGTATAGATCATATGTTTTATTGTATAACTATTTTAATTTCACATAAGGTTGATTTTTGAAAAGGGTTTTTAATTTGGTAAATTTTCAATAAAACTCCACAAAATTTAAAAAGTGTTATTAATTTCTAAAAAATCAAATCTTTTTAATATCTTAGGTAAGATTGAAAGGAAGATTTTGTACATGTCAAATGTCGATAGGGAAAACCTTATTTAAATTTTTGTCCTCCGATATTCAGTAACTCGGGTTCCTAATTGAATAGGCTTATTTTTTATAGAATTTCGCTGCATACTTTACCATTTGAATTTTGAATTCAATCAAATTTTGTATAGTGATGCAGATAAACCTTTGTGTCCACTCATAACACTAAACTCAGAATTAGTTATCCTAAAATAGCTTCTCCTTCTACTCTCTTTAGAACTACCACTATATAGTCGAATAGATATGCGTTTGTGCTTTACTTCTTACGTAGTGTTCCATTAAGTTTTTATCCTCCGATATTCATTAACTCGGGTTCCTGATTGAGTAGGCTTATTGTACCCTTCACCTTCGTGAGAAGGGTATATATAAGTTTGTCATTCCGTTTGTAATTTCTATAATATAATTTTCCGACCCTATAAAGTATATATATTCTTGATCCTTATAGATAGCGGAGTCGATTAAGCCATGTCCGTCTGTCTGTCTGTCCGTCTGTCCGTCTGTCTGTCTGTCTGTTGAAATCATTTTTAAGAGGACCCCAGATATCGGCGAGATCCGAATCTTCAATAATTCTATTGGACATGCTTTCGAGAAGATCGCTATTTAAAATCAGCAAAATCGGTCGGTAAATAACGGAGATATGAGCAAAAATCCGAGACAACCTCTGAAAATTTCATCAAAAAATTGTTAAAAAAGCAACAAAAACACTGTACATAGAAAAAGATGTACACGTGTGTGTAGATGTATTTGGTTTTATTCAGCTGTGTATTTTTTGTATGTTTGGAATCCAAAAATACAAAAAATACACAGCAAAAAAATATGATTTGCATTTTTTGTTAAAATAAAATAATTTTCCCTTTTGTTTTGCAAATATATTTTTTAATGAATAGAAAAAAGTATTTAAAACGTTTTCAATTATATGAGAGTAGATTGTGAGTTATTGTACAATAATTTTTTGCGAATAATGTAAGTTTGAAATTTAAAACTAACACAAATTTTTTCCAAGTGCTTTTTAAAACAATTTTTTTACGATAAACAAAAACAAAATCTACGTCTCGTCAATGTTTACCAGCAATGAATCAGATGTCGAAGTCGACCGGCTTCGAGTCGGAGCTTAGCCGCCGCCGAACTATATTTAGTTGCTTGAGCCGCCGCCGAAACATTCGGCTTAAATCGACTCAAAATTTTTTAATGTTTTTATTAACTAGACTGTAAGATCAATTATGTTTAAAATACACTATGGTGAAGGGTATATAAGATTCGGCACAGCCGAATATAGCACTCTTACTTGTTTTTATATAATTTCGCTGTCCCCTCTGCATAGTTTACCATTTGAATTTTGAATTCATATATATTCGTCTGCCCGATTGTGTATAGTGTTGCAGATAATCCTAGGTATCCACTCATAACACTAACCTCAGAATAAATCATTCTAAAATAGCTTCTCCTTCTACTCTCTTTAGATCTACCACTTGTTTCTATATCCTCCACCAATATAGTGGAAAGGATATGCGTTTGTGCTTTACTTCTTAAGTCGATAAAGCAAAATCCTTTTGTACGTCTGTCCGTCTGTATGTCTATCTGTCTGTATGTCTGTATATATGTCTGTCTGTCTGTCTGTATGTCTGTCTGTATGTCTGTATGTCTGTCTGTCTGTCTGTCTGTCTGTCTGTCTGTCTGTATGTATGTATGTATGTATGTATGTATGTATGTATGTATGTATGTATGTATGTATGTATGTATGTATGTATGTATGTATGTATGTATGTCTGTCTGTCTGTATGTATGTCTGTCTGTCTGTCTGTATGTATGTCTGTCTGTCTGTCTGTCTGTCTGTCTGCCTGTCTGTCTGTCTGTCTGTCTGTCTGTCTGTCTGTCTGTCTGCCTCTATGTCTGTCTGTCCATGTACACCTTGTGCAGTTTTTAAAATAATTTAATGAAATTTATCCAAGGAAAAATTTTAGCTCATAACTATGTTAAATATACTACTATCCATTTGAACACAACTAAGGTGGATACAAGAATAATCATTAGAAGCACGATAAAATTATTTAAGTACAAGACAAACACCACACCAGCACAAATTCCAATACAAACAGAAATAACAGAAGAAATACCAACTTTACAAACACCGGCAGAAACACTAACACAAATAACAATATAAACAGTGACACAAATACCAACGCAGACACCAACACAATCACATACACCAGCACAAACACTACAAAACCCATTCGCTCGATCCAGCCAAATAAAACTACATGAAATATCACAAAGCAATCCATAACCAACAGCGCAACAACACTGAAAGTATTATATATACAAAGCCTGTATAAAACCATACTGATAAACGAATTTTATAACGATTCCCGATTCCTGAAAACAATCGACCACTCATACCACAGGAGACGACGCACAAAAGGAAGGTATCAAGTGGATCGGCATAAAAAACTTCTTGTTCGTCACATTACCCAACATTTTAAACGAAATACCAATGAATTTACTAAATATTACAAATACTAAATGAAGAAAAGTAAAAAGGAAATATTATAATATTTTATAGATAAGCCATGATATGTACGTACTCTACATGTATTTATTTACTACACATCCTGCAGACAAGCCTAATAGCTTCGCGGGATTAGTTATATGTTTTTAAAGCGTAAACCTTAATAAAAAGAACACGCTACAGTTTAAAATGTCTAATATAATTTGTTAAAATTTGTCACGTATCTTTTTTGTCAGTAAATTTGCAATCAATAAAGAATTTAACTTAAATACTTTATTATTGAAAATAAAATATTCGTTATTGCTGTAGGATACCATATGGTCGACCACGTCTGACTATAGTTTTTTACTTGTTAATTATTACGGTTATATTTTCATTAGGTTAACATTCTAAAGTTACCTTACCCTTTTCCCGTTACTGCAGAAACGTCTGCCTGAAGGAAAGGATTCCTTCGGTTATCTGCTCTAACATTCTTCTTGACCATGATAATATATTTGTATTTTAAAGATCCCGTCTGCTATCGGGCACATCAGCTCTTGGTGTATAACTTTTCAATGCATCCAGGGTACTATGATGACTAATCTTATATGAACTGTAGAGTTATAACTTTTCCGAATCCTTGGTCGACTTAGACTTTTTAACTCTAATAACTTACATATAATTCAATAGTGCTAATATCCATAAACCTTTCCAAAGCCTTACCTTTTTTAACTTTCTTCTTCATAATTCCGGTGTTCAGCTTTCAAGCCTTAAATATACTGTTAAATGCCATATCTGTTATACGAAAGGGAAAATTGATGTCTGTACAACTATCCAATGTATCTAGGATACATTGATTACTTGTCATTTAAGAACTGTAAGGCAGTAAGCGACGTCTCATAACATATATAAATGTTTCCAGAGACCTTGTTCAAATTTCTCCTCCATGCTACAGATAACCATATTTGATGGTCGTTCTGTTACAAACCTTAAAAGATTTATATTGTTTTAAGACCCTTCGAGAAGGTCATGTAGTAGTTACTATTCTGAACTTGTAACCGCACATAGATAAATGTGGACAAGTGTTGAACCAAATTAAGTGGGTATTCGATGAATGACAATTGTAAATCACTAAAGTGGATATAGGGTATCCTAAATTTTTAATAATTCAGATTATATAGGTTTGACACACTTTTCTATGTGACTAAATAGACGAATTTGAAAAGCACTCTGTGAACCAGTAAAAGATTCATGGAAAGTAGTAAAGAAGTAACTGCTACTGCCTAGAGACTTTTTACCACAATCATTTTTTATATTTTCAAATCGTGGATATCTAGAGTAACAGAGAACCTATACATCTAACCCATCAGTGGACCTATAAAGGTCACCATTTTGAACTCTTACTCCTTTTACTAATTATTTAAGAATACTTATGTCGAATCAATCATTTTAGGAAATCTCCACAGGTGTATTGATCCAAATCAATCACATTATTTATATTTCAACAGTTTGTTGAAATAATAAATAAAAAAATTTTAAAATATTTATTAAAAAATCTCAGTATCTTTTACAAGCTTTACCTTTTATTAAAAATAAATGCTATCGAATTTATTCCCTTGTTAAAAGAATGTTATTCTTTTTATATTTATATCCGCTCAAATATGATTTCACTTTTATTATGTGTAATGTATTTTTTTTTAAAAAACATTGAATTACAAATTCTATATAATTTCTTTAGACGTGTGTTTACTTACTTGTAAGTAAGCTTACATATAAACAAACATAAAGTACACTCATAGCAGTGATCGGCTTAAAGAGAACTAAATGCAAATGTCAGCAAAACATCATTTTGCATACTGGATAAGATGATATTGTTTACAGATAACGAGATTTTAATATTGAACCCCTTATATCTCTTTTGGCCGACCATTGATCTATGTATATATTGAAAAAGTATGAGAATTTAATAAGCATTACAAACACTTTTTGTAAAAGTATTTTCGTTTTTCTTCTATCTGAGAATAAATTTTAAATACATTCTTGTAAACATATTTCAAATGTTGTTAATATCCTTGTATGTGTTTAAATTGACACATGTGTATTTATGTATGCATGTTAGTATGTATAACTTGCTTTGTATGTGGTTGAGTATTATGAAAATGTTTCCACTTTATTTAAGTGCTTTTTTGTTTCTTCTCCCTTTTCTTTTTTTTTTTTTTGTAATAGCAACATAAATTATAAGGTACAATAAATAATTCAAATTTTTTAAGATGGTTTTATAAGAAATCTCTATGAAGTTATTGAATTATTAACAATATTGGTTTAGCATTATGTAGACATTTATACATTCTTATATGAGAAACAACAGCAAAGACTTATAAATCTTAAATGTCAAATAAAATAAACAGTTTTTTGAATACTTTAAAATTCAGTTTTAGATTTTTTGTGTTTTTTTTTTATTTTTTACTTTCTTTTCAATATTTGAAAGAGATAATTCACCTAAAAAATATTGTGTGTTGTGGAAGGTATTGTTCTTAAATTGTACTTGACGTAGTATTTGTAATGAGAGAAATTATGCACAAATTTTCAATAACTTAAAATTATATATATAACTAGCTATACCCAGTGTGCTTCGCTACCCTTATCGTAATGGAATAAAATAAATATCATTATTGTAAATGTATATATATGCAATATCAAAAATTCCCCTTTTAGAGAACTCTTTAAGTTTGATTTTATGATTCTAGTCTCAATATTACAGAAAATTAGAAAAAACAGTTGAATAACGAAAAAGTACCAGACAGTGCCTTTTTATATATTTTCATTAAATCAGGATGACGCATGTTTAATTTTCAACCAGAAACCAAAAAAAAAAAAAACGCATAAAGATTTTTATACAATCAGGAAGCTACATTTCCAATTTAATGTTTTTAGGTTCAATATTATAGAAAATTCGAAAAGTATTAGTAAAAGAACAAAAAAGTACCAGAGTATGCTTTTTCAATTTTCGTGTTTAATTTTATGTTTATATATTCAATATTTTAGAAAGCTCTAAAAGTACCAGTACCAGTGAAGTACGAAAAAGTACCAAAGGAAATATTTTATTTAATTTCATGTTCCTAAGTTCAAAAAGTACCAAAAAATATTCCAGTTTAAATTTTCATTTACTCAAGTCCCTGATTGCTTTTAAAGATTCTAATTAACTCCGGGCTCAACATGCTTAATTTCATGTTTCTAGGATCAATATTATAAAAAACACAAAAAGTACCTTTTGAAGAACGAAAAAGTACCCTTTATAGGTTTTCACTTAATCCAGGCTCTAAACGCTTAATTTCATGTTTCTAGTTTCAATATTATAGAAAATTCAAAATGTACCTTTTAAAGAACGGAAAAGTACCAAAAAGTCCCCTTTTATAGGTCCTCACTTAATCCGGGCTCTACATGCTTAATTTCACGTTCCTAGGTTCAATATTATACAAAAATCCAAAAAGTACCTTTTGAAGAACGAAAAAGTACCAAAAGTCCCCTTTTATAGGTTCTTACTTAATCCATCCTCTACATACTTAATTTCATGTTTCTAGGTTCATTATTATAGAAAATTCAAAATGTACCTTTTAAAGAACGGAAAAGTACCAAAAAGTCCCCTTTTATAGGTCCTCACTTAATCCGGGCTCTTCATGCTTAATTT
>NC_060953.1:14719680-14727914 GCF_022045245.1 Lucilia cuprina | reverse complement strand
GTGGTACTCTCTCTGGTTTGAACTTTTTCAATCGATTCAAGAAAGACTGTACCAATTTATAGTCCCGTCCAGACTGAGCTATTGAAAACACCTCTTTTTCTCCGGGATTTCAATAACACCAAGGTGGAGGCTTCACCAAGGTAACATGCCCCCGGACTCTATTAACAATTCAAGAAATACATCTAGACTTCATTTTGATTACAAATAGACAATTGGACTTTCCTTCAGATAATTAAGGCACACTACGCAATCGCCACTGACTTCTTGGCAGATTACCAAGGGACACTAAAGTGACAAGTACTTTGATTATTTAAAAACTACTGGATAATGTATATATATGTGTATCTGTAAAGGTATCACCATATACATACAATATTATACAAAAGTATGTATGTGTGCGTGAATTTCTCTATGTATGTAGTAGTTTCAAAGAATGGTTATAAGTTCAAATAACCCTACAATAACTTAACTTGATTTACGATATTTGAACATCAAGTGGTGAATTAAAAAAAAGAAAGAATTTTCATATAAAAAACCAAGAAACATTGGAGTGTTAAGTCTGTAAAGGGGGTAAATGTGAAGCCAAAAGAAATACCAAAAAATATGTGTATATAACTCAACAAATACAAAGAAAACATTGTAAAAAATCAAACCCCAAGGTCTTTTCTTTTCGAGGACACACAATAATACATTGTTTGGTTTAAACAAAAAAATGAAATAAGGAAATGAGTAACTCTTGAAAGTACACACACACTCACTTGTGTACATAAATACGAGTTTGTGTGTGTGCATAAAATATTTTGACTTGTTTTTTGTTTATTTTGTTCGCATATAATTTATCATATACTCATACAAAGTTTAAACAACAGACTGGAGAACAAGCCAGCACATCTTTGTGGACATGCGAGTATATAGCAAATACTGGTAAAGAGTTTTAAATTGGGCGCAAAGTTGAAAAGGCCTTTTTAATGCATATACAGAAATCCTGAATTCTAATGTAGAGTTGTAGACCTTCCTTTTGGGGTCATAATGAATAAACCTCATCGTATTGCAATCCCAAGGAAAAGAGGTGCTACAATTACCTAAAGTCTGCTGGAACTATATCGTCTATATCCTTGGATTTTGGAATGTTTTGACATAAGGTCGAACCATTTACTACATAATCTGTTACCTCTGTAGCCCGCAGGACAGAGTTTTGGACTGGGACTTTATTGTCTATATCCTCGGATTTTGGAATGTTTTTATATGAGACCGAAACAGTTTCGATATAATCCGGCACCACGATAGCCCGCAGGGCAGAGTTTAGGACTTTGCAATTTCTATGTTCGCGTGAAGAGAATGTCGGTTAAATTTTTCTCCCTTGGCCTATTATGTTCAGAGAACACTCTATTAACACTAGATTTACCACAGAGTTTTATCAAAAAAAGGAAAACCGTAAAATAAGGCCAATATATCAAGTGTTCAATTACTTGCACATGATTAACGTCATGCCCATGTGATCCATCACAGAATATATATATATATATGTATGTCTCGTTGATAAGGTAGGACTTTTGACCGTTATCATTGTAGGAAATTCCAACAACTATTCTATGCAATTCTTTATAGAATCTTGAAATTATGTGGACCACTATTGGCGCTCAAACTATTTGAAAATTATTTTTTTTCTAAAAATATCTATGATAATATTAATAGCTATTTTGATTCAATACCATTTACTAACGATTTTCAGATCACAAGTAGAATCCGAACAAGTAGTCACGATGTATTGACCATTAGACCTACATAAACTGTTTTGGATCTATCAATATTCTCAAATCCGCGCTATTAGAGCTAAATTGATTGCTTAAATCTTTCACGTATACGGGACACCGGTGTCCCAAGATTTTTTATAATTTCCTGGATGTTGAACGTAATTTTGAATTCACTGCTACAGTAAACGGTTATTTCGGTTATTTTTTTTTTAAATTTGATTCCACTACATGCTAAAAAGAATTATATCCTGCGATATCCTCCGAATACACTTTTTCCATTTTTTTATGATCAATATACATCAAAATAATGTATGTGGTGAAGTCATATCCACAGCGATTTAGTTATGTGTGTAAAAGGGTTAATAGTGGTAAAAACTTTTGGTTTTCTCGGAAAGCACTAGATCCACGGAATGGTATTAATTGGGAGGATGTTATTTTTCTTGCTTGAATGTTCAACATAAAACACCCATAATACCAACTACTTGTGTAGAATAACTGAAGAGACTATGAATACGGCCTTGAGCTGGTCTCAACCTAGAGGTCTAAATGTCTTTTGACAAGAAAGATTCTAATTATATTAAACACAGTTTCCTGGGCAATAAGATACTGGTGAAAGACATTAGTGCTTGCACTCGAACGGGTTATAGTTTTAGACAAACTATAATTCGCGTCATCAATCTAAGCTGAATATATTGAAAGGCTATACACTATAACCGGACGTGTTTGATTACATTCCAAATACAGAATATGTCTGATCCCAAGTAGAATGTCTTAGTCAAGCGAACATTAGAGCAGAAATCCATGGCTAGTGAGCATGGGGTTGTACAATGAAGACCCAGAACATTAGAGCAAATATTCATAGGAATCCGTTGTTAGTTAGCCTGGAGATCCACATTGAAGGCAATAATGTTACACATAAGACCATATTGGATTGTATGATAACTTTAATCAAATAACATCACAATGTAAGATTTACAACATACGATAGGGCACTCAGGAGTAGTCGGCAACAAAAGAGCGACTGTAACAACTTCAAAAGGAAAAAAGCTCGAGGTAGTTACTATGACTCATGCAAAACCATTTGATGCAACAAGAGCAGAATTAAATGGATGAAAGAAATTGGGAATAAAACCACAAAAGTGACCCGTACAACAGCAGAACCAGAAACATCCTTTTACTTATTCTGAGTAGACACACATGAATACAGGCATATCCATACAAAATTGGACGTGCAGATTCAGACGGATGTGGACTATGTTGAGAGGAAAGCTCTGAAGCACTTTCTTTGTCATTGTCAGACTTTCGCTAAACTAAATCCAACAAGATTCAACAGATTTACCAACAAACATGTTCCATGAACATACTTAAGGGCAAAATATTTATATCTTCTGATTTGATTCTACTATGTGGAGAATAATCGTTCGGAAAGTGTTGACAATTCGTACAGTAATAAAGAATAAGAATCTAATTTATCGCATTCTTTCGCATTTTAAACTTTCAGTCTATGCTTTTAAATCATGGATACACACACTTTAATAAATTGTCAAAATTCACGTAACATCAGTTTCGTTTAATGAAAGAAAATTTCTTTTCTTTTGGCCAATTTGTGTGCTCAAGTCATGAAAACTATATCCAGCCTATTCACTCTTATACCAGCGCCACTCACAGAGAGCGTGAGTGATTTTATATAGAAGAAGGAAGTTTGAAGGCGTTTGTTTCATCAAATAGAATTTCTGATATAGCGTAATGTAAGTCCTCTGAAGTTTTCTCCATAAATGAATGTCCCACATACCGGAGGCGGATGTTCCCTACCCTTGAAGTATATTGTCTGAGCAAAAATTCTCAATCAGAAACACTACGACAATATTTTCACTTATCGTCCTCAAATGAGTGGATACTTGATGAATGGCATGTATTCTATATAGGGGTATCTGCAAGTTTCTGGAATATGTTCTCTAATTCCATTGTATTATCGACAAAACAGTGAAATATATTTTACCCAATTATCACCGATACTACCCAGTACTGTGTCATACATAAGAAATGTTTTTCATCAATTGAATATTTGGGATACCCTTGTTAATGAGAAACTTTTCCTATTTTACTGTGCATTTAAGTACTTCGGTTTCACATAAACTTAGTTGTACCGAAAGAATCAACAAATAAACGAATATATCGAACTAAAAATACAACAAATACACACTTTACATAGTGGCTAAGATAGTTGGTTGTAACTTTTTTATAAGTTGAAGTGTTTGTAAGAGGGCATGATGATATTAACAACACTTAAAAACAAAGAACAAAAAAAAAAAAAAACAACAAACATAAACCAAGTCTTAAGCTTTTTAAATAAAGTGTAGATTTTATTTATGAGGCAAATTAATAAAAACAGCAACAATATTATATAAACTTACTAATATATAAAACAAACAGATAAAATACATTTATACATAAAAGCAAACAAAAACTTAAATACGAGTGTAAACTGAAAATGATTTTCCAAAAAAACTAAGACAAGCTTTATGTATTAAGATCAAAGACAATTTCGTCCTTTAAATTTACTTCTTTAACAAATTATATTCTTTTAAAGATAATTTAAATCCTGCCTCTATTATTTGACACAAATACATGCTTTTGGTTGCTGAGAAAACAGGAAATGCCAAGCAATATGTACGTTTGTACGTATGAGTTACAATTCAAAGATTTTATTTTATATACAAGTATGTGTGTATAAGTGTGAATTGTATTTTGTTTACAATTTTCCTTTATGGATATTCTTCGCGTATTTTTTGTTTGACACGTTAAAAGAAAATTTTTAATTGCAATTTATGTTGACGCTTTTCTTAAAGTCTATATACATATATTCTCATACTGGGGTGTTAATGTAAGTGTGTGAGTTAGTGAGCAAAAATAAACTTTTTCCCACCACACTGGCAATGGTAATTGGTAACAAATGCTTGTGTTATTGTATACCCACAATGGAATGCAATTTTTCTTTTTAACAAGGCAAACAAACAGCTTGCTTTCACAACATTTTTTTTCATCTTAATTTCTTTAGTGAATGATTTATTATGTTTCTTTTAGTTTTAAAACTAAAGAGAAAAGTGTTTTTGTAATTAAAATTTATTATTTGTTTTTTCTTTAGTGTTTTTATATGGCACTTTTTATTTAGAAAACAAACAATTAGAATGAAAATAGTTTTTAATGATATTAAACAAAAACCATGATTTTATGAGGGTACATCTAAGGAATATGTACACTTGTTGCGAGGAACACAGAAGCTTAAAACACGAAATTAATAATCTTTTGAAAACACTTTATCTTTCGCATGTTGCCATGAAAGATGTATACTGACGGACCTTGTGCTGCTGTAATGAAAATCATTGTAAAGACGATGAAGTGAAGATAATGGTGGATTAGATAGCAGACAACAAAGCCAAGCTATCTATCTTCCAAAAACCAAACATTTGCGACAAGTTTCTAAACCATTTCTATCCAAAATAAAAGTGCTATATTTATAACTCAATTAGGACAGTTGAATCACAACCGTAGATAATGGCATGTGAAAAAAGTTCAAACATTATCGACCTTCAAAAACCGAACATTTGGAACGCATTTTAGAAACGATTTCTACCCAAAACCCTGTAAGTAATGAAGAAGTAAGAGTGTTGTATTCGACTATGCCGAATCTTATATACGCACCATCAAACCGTATGCAGTAAGTGGAGTCCTTGGGTTAATTATGGATCCATCCTCCTAAAATTCGGTATAAAGTAGATTTTTGCTTATAAGAAACTTACTTATATCGAATTTCAGCACTAAACTCGTATTTTTAAGCCAGCAATGAGCGTTAAAGTAATTTTTCTAGGATACCATATATGAGGGGATAGGTCAATTATGATTACTATTTCGTAGAGAGAATTTGGCTCATATTAAACTTATTTCTGTCAAATTTCTTTGCTATACTCGCAATTTTTAAAACAGTTATGGCTGTAAAAGCTGTTTTTCGGAAAGCCACTTGTATGGGGGCTATACGAAAACGTAAATCGATATTGCCCATTTTAAATACCTTAAGGAATATTTGTGTAAAATTTCAACCTTCTAGCTCTTTCCGTCCGAACTCTATGGTACATTCAACAGACAGACAGACGGATGGACAGACATGGCTAGATTGTCTTAGAATTTAACAAGAACCCAGAATATACATACATTTATAGGCCTATGATCATTATTTCAATGTGTTACAAACTGAGTGACAAAATCGATATACCCTTCATCTTTTTTGATGGTGGGTATAAAAAAGAAAATAACAGCAATTTTATGCCAAATGTGAAATGAGTGGCAGTAAAAGATTTTTTTTGAGAAATGAGACATTAAAGCTGTCTTCGCAACAATAGGAATGGCTCAAATTGGACGGATGTAGTAACAGCTCTATCATGGCCATACTACGAGGGTCAAGAACCCCAATATCCCTTATTTTGACATTTCCCTGCCCGCCTGATATACTATATCCTAGTTACTTATATGCTTGATCCTTTTTATAGACAATATTCTTCTCATCTCCGCTTACCTGCAATAATCCGGTATACTGACATCCTATTAACTGACAAAGATCCTAACTGAGCAATATCCCAATAGCATTCCTATCAGGATCCTTAGGCTACGTCTATCCAATCCTATAAGTATTTTAGTAGCCCCCTTATCAAGGACCTTTGTAACTTTCTAATCCAATCTACTATTCCCGCACTGGTTTATCTTTATCTATGTCATCTATATCAAGGTTCGAATCATACTTAGCCTGTATATCCACAACCTCATTACAATGCACATTACAGTGGCAAGGCATACAACACAATCTAAAGGTAAAGGGTCTCATAATGTCCCAAAGGGCATTTATTGTAACAACCGGCACCTGTACAAGCGAATCATCCCTAGTTAGAAATTATATCAGTAATGTTTCCCCGAATTCAAGTATCGCAAAAACATAATCCATAATTCGGCAGGATATGAGGAAGTTTGGTTAAGACTAAAATCGGTTTAAAGTTATTTTCTCTAGGATCCTGACTGAAAAAGAATCTGTAAGGGAAAATTGCTTAATACTTGGTGCCTAGTTAACATTTTGACAACGCATCGTTGTAATTTTGACAATGCATCGTTGTCATTCCAACAACGCATTAAAAATTATAAACAATGCTTCGTTGTCCTTCAAACAACACATTGAAAAATTTTAAACATTTTGGTGTCAATTTGATACCAGACGTGTCTAATTAGAAAACTTGTTTTATTCTTCTTTGGTGTCATACTTAATTATCAAACATGTCGATAATAATTTGTACATTGTGTATTATAACCTAACACTTTTGTTTTTTTTTTACTTATACAAATTTATTTTTTTTTACATACGTATATACATATGTATCATATAAAAAACTTTTTAAATTCACTTCTACATATTTGATTACATACACGTGCACGCGAAACATGCATATTTGTATGTGTGGGCGTTTTAAATTATTGCCCAATAGTGCTGTTGGTGAAAATGGTCTGCTTTAGTATTCCTAATAAGAGATCGACTTACATTGGCTTCGAACTTGGTTTAAATTTTGTAAATTTGGCAAATCCACTTATGAGAGTGGATAGTGAAAGTGAAAGGACTGATATCTATCTGCAGTAGCAGATAGTTTCTTTAAATGTAGATATATTGTAAGGTTAACACTCCCCCTTGTCGTTATTTATTCATTTGGAAAACGGGACTACTGAAGAAGAATACTCCAACTGTCATATGAGTATTTTTCCTTGAAGTCAACATAAGGTAGATACTTATGCTATTACTTCCAGACGAAAATCCAAATATCTATACAACAATATATAGTTCTTAAACTAAGATAGTTTAGAGTATTTATGACTCTCACTTCTTCGAAGAATAAATGGTAAATTTAACATTGATTCCTAAATACACAGTATACATACATATGTGAACACTGTTAAATGAACATTCGAGAAACTTCAATTTACAATTGATTCTGTAGAAATTATAATAAAGTTTGAAGTTTAAGAAATTTTGTTATAATTTATTTAAATGTAACCACTACACATCTTTACTACTCCACTAAACCACAGATCTGCTGGATAAGTACCAAACTCACATATTAAAACATAAAAATGTCGAAAATGTTTGATGATTTATGCCGTTAATTATGTTATTAAAACATACACATTTGCGCATGAACACATACATATCTATTCACTCCTGTTATAACAGTTAAGTATAAGAAACATTACACGTACATTAATATATGAAATTATAAGAAAACAAAAATAAACATTTCTTTAAAACAGCGAAATATGTGCGTGTGCATTAGGGCGTTTTAAATTTAGAGTAACATAATTGACAAATGGATAAGATAGATAGATAGATAGATAGATAGATAGATAGATAGATAGATAGATAGATAGATAGATAGATAGATAGATAGATAG